>NW_025063692.1:17927500-18140000 GCF_018153295.1 Drosophila grimshawi | reverse complement strand
TGTCACCAACTTATACAGTTAATAATATATAATATAATAGAATTTTGCGCTCTCTTTCTGTCTCTTTCTCTCTCGCTTGTCTGTCGCTCGTGTGTATTTCTCACCCGTGTTGATTGGCTGTATGGACCAATATTGGCTGGCGCCCAATGTGAGATGCCCTGGACATGCATCGTATTCCGTCGACCATTGAGCAGCAATTGGGTCTCCTCGCTATCATCGCCACTGTGCGTCGGTGTCGGTCGATGTCCAACTGCCTCCATTATGACATGACAATCATCTGGAAGCGGACACTCCACACACACCCGGGTCGGTGGATTGTGAAAGCCAAACGATTGCAAATAGATGGTATTCAGCAATGGATATTCGGCTATCGAGCGCACATAGAGCGTTGTGAAGCACAAATCCTGCAGATCATATCCATTACTCGAGCAGAGCTCACGCAGCGTGCTCAATGCCTGCTGCATGCCCTGCTCAATGCTGGGGGCGCAACCTGAAAACAACAATAAATCTCAATTAATATGCATGAGTTGAACATTTGTATATAGAAATATGTTGTGATTATTTTCTTTGTTTGTCTTCTGTTCTGATGATTGTTTGCGTGTGTGTTTATATATGTATGTGTGTCTGTCGCTGTGTGTATGTGTGTGTGTGTGTGTGTGTGTTACCCTGTATGCCAGCTAGCCACATCCAGCCTTTGGCATTGATGGCCGCTTTGGCCTGATTGGCAAGTGGACGAAATTCACGCTCATATTTCATGGGACTGGGCGGTTGGGTTTGGCCCGTTGGCATCGTCGCCGTCGCCGCATAATTTGTGCACTGTGTGGTGCTCAGCCCAAGCGAGGAGATGGCCAGCGACAGCGAGCCGCATACGGCGGCCGTGCTGCTGCCCAATGGATTTGAGATGCCAAAGCCGCAGCAACTATTCGCCTGCAAGGCGGCGTTGTTTGCCCCATTGGCGGCGGTGGCAGAGGCGCCGGCGCCCAATGCCAATGCCGATGCGGATGCGGATGTCGCTTGATTTGCATTGGCTAGCAGCAGCAGGGAGGCGCTGCCCGTCATCGAGGCGCTGGCCGTCGGTATGGGCTCGTCGACGCTGGCGCTCTTCGTTACAATGGGTATCGGCGAGGACGATGATGTGGCCAAATGCCGTCCAAATGAATTGCTGCGCGAGATTAACTCATTCTGGCTAAGCGATTCACGCAGACGTGTCTCCTTCTCGATCAGTTCCAGTTCCATTTCACTAAAATCGGGATCGCTTAGATCACTGTATGTCGACTCATTGAGATCGCTTATATAGTCGAGGGATTTCTTAACAAATACAACATCAGTGACGGCATTCAGCTCCTTCGGTTGCAGTGTTAGCTTTGTGAAATTGATATAGCCAACGGGACAGATGGGATCGGCACTGCTAATTATCGTCTGTATATCCTCGACAACGATGCGCTGCTTGAACAGCGGACAGTCCAGTGTAAATGTCTCATATTCGCCACCCTCGCCGCACACATTTAATCCATACTTGTCGCGCATCTTCAACAGATGCGTTTGCATCTCGCGCAGCGATTTGCCTAAATGACGATCCGGCACAAGACCCAATGCGGCAACCTATAAAACAACAAAAATATATTTTAATTGGGATGATTTTCGTCGAGCTTTCACAGATTGATATTGGATTGGATTGGATTTGGGTCACCTTGATGATAATGGCATGCACCTGACAGTCGATCATCTCCTGCAGCAGTTCAGTCTGATCTCTCTTCCACAAATAGGCCAACGATATCAGGTTGAGGCGACTGCAAACATTCTCCACGCGCACTCGCTGATAATCCGATAATATGGCACCAACAGCCACCGCGTCCACATTTAGCTCATGCTGCAAATTCAAATGAGACGAGATAGCAATAAGAAACAAACAAACAAACAAGCAAACAAACAAATAATCTGTCAATAGTCATTTTCTTTGTTTCTGTAGAATGTGGTAAAACTATCCCATAAAAGTTTACATATTCAGTCGGGCGACATGCCATTTGGAAGTGGCGTCCATACCAAATTACCAATTGTAGACAAAACAAATTGAGTGTATATATTATTATATATATATATATTTGTTTGCCCTTATCCAATTTCGAGTTGGTTCTTTCAACAATGGTTCGAGTTTATATAAATAGGCACTCAAATATCTGCTTTAATAATACTATGACAAATAATAACTGTGTCCTACTCTGATAATTTATGGATAAAACATACTGGCAAAATTTCTGGCAATTTGTGACCGACCCACTTGGCAACTGTTCCTCTCTAAATTTTAAAGTGCATCCATATAATGTGACAGCCTTTGGGGTCGTCTAATCAAATATTCGACATACTGCGACGGGTTCACGTGCTTGACGGCATTATTGATAAGATTACGAAACTAATTTCCGCAATTATATATATACATATATATTTATATATATTTTCTTTTCGTTTTGTTTGTTGGGGCGCACAACTCGTTCAAGGACAAAGCGAGGCAAATAAACTGCAACTGGACTCACAGGATATGCTGCACAATATTATCCAACAGAAATTAGAACAGACTTCAGGTAATCGTCACAGCAATCGCTGTGATAATTGCTCTTATCAGTTTGGATTAGTAATAAGCTCGATTGTGCTAATGAAAATTGATATTAAGTATTTTTAGTGCTTTTTTTTTTAGAATGAATGAGGAGCTTTAGCAAGTAGTGTAGTGGATTTCTGGTTTATAGTATTAGTTGATATCATCTTTTTGTAGCAATAGTTTTTTGTAGCTTCTCTATTTGCGACCATAAACTGTTTTGGCTTTTTGGATATCTCAAAATGGGTTCAGTTTATTTATGTTAATTTTTCACTTCTTGCTACATTTTTCATAGTTTCTTCATTTCTGAATGATTTTTTTTTTGAACTTAAATAAATAAAATTAGTTTAAATAATTTGTTTTTAAGATTTACCAAGAGGGAGTTTAAAGTTTCTTACTGCATTTATAACTATCAACTTTTTGGATAACTAAAAATGAGCTCAGCTCAGCTACAACTCAGGTATTCAATTAAAAGTACAGGGTATAAGGGTAAGCGTTATTCGTTAACTAATACTTACAACGATAATCGCATATCTATGGCCTTAATCTGATATATATATATATAATATATATAGTGGTGGCATACATTGTTTTTGACTGGGGCAACATTTCTCACCTTGCACGTTTCGAGCAAACTGTAAAGATCCTCGACTTCATCGTCATCGGTGGGCACATATTGTTTGCCAGTCTGTATGCTCTTGCCTTGGGTCTCGCGTCGATACAGTGGCAGACCCATGGCGCTGGCCAGGATCTCGATGCCCATGTGGCCAACCGTCTGATACATAAAGCTATCCAGCTCATCTGAAACCAAGTTCAAGTTTAGCGATTTAAATACATATAAAAATATATCAGTCTTTTGTTTAGTTTGTTTGCTTACCTCTGTCCTTGGGATGCAAGTTGGCTAATGCGACAATTTCGTGGCCCTCGGCGACGCACTGCATCATATTGTAGCAGCTATCCTTGCCGCCACTCACCATTGCCACAACGCGCATTTTGATTAGATGGATGGGGATGGGGGAGGGGTGTGGGGTATGGAAGTGTTTTCTTTTTTGGTTATCCTTTTTTTTTTGGTGTGTGTGCGTGTGTTATGCGTGTGTGTATGTGTGTGTGTATGTGTGTGCTGCACAGTTTAGCTAAAGTGTGCGTTCATTTGGCCTGTTTGCTGACTAGACTCGTTCACCATAGGAAAGGAACGTGGCGTCTTCGCTATTAACACAGTGTCGCTGTTCTTATTGTTGTTGTTGTTTATCCTGCTTCTTTTTCCTCCTCTGCCTCTTCTTCTTGCTGTTGTTGTTGTTGGCTTGTCAACTGTAACGAGCAACGAGCATAAGGACAGTTCATTAGTAGAGTTTACCTCGTTGCTGTTGTTGTCTAGGTTATTGCTGCTGCTGCTGTTAAAAGCTCTCTCAGGTGTCTGTGGAATCTAATTAAGACATAATCAGACGCAGAAGTACTTCTGCTGCTGTCGTCCACTCAATGCACTTAGGCACTTCGATGTAAACACACGGTTAGTAATATATCGTTATTTGTTTTTTTTTCCTATTTCTTCTTTGCTGTTGCTTATTGTGAAAGGTTGCGCACAGGATGCTGATGTACTTAGATTATAATTGGCAAAAGTCGGCCAAGCTAGATGATTGCACGAAGGTCACACATTCTCACAATAACCACACACAGACACATATGCATATATATATATATATATATATATATATATAGCATTCACATATGTATATTGATATATATATTTCTATAAACTGTTGTACACACACTTGTCACACACTTTTGTTGTATTACTGGCGCCGCTTGTGTCACACAGCTGACCCAAATATAAAAATCTTCTACACTATTGGCGACCGAATACCTAGACAAAAAGCCAAAAACAAAAAAAAAAAAGAGAAGAAAAGCTTACTGGATATTGTTTAATATTTACCCGACCCCGTCGCTGGCCGTGTGCGACTTTATGGAATTCGCACACTTGTGTATTATGTTATGTCCTAGAGATGTGCGATGGCTTTATATCTCATCGAAAAGGAACTTAACAGCTGCGCGTCGCACCTATAACATAAAATCACAGTATATACACATGTAAAGTTAACAGAATCAAGCTTTTCATTTAGGCATTTTCTGCACAAAAAAAAATACTAGCATGACAGTAAATGTGTTCTATTAATTTCATGTGACTGAAATTGGTTATTATTTTGTTTAATGCGGCGATTGTGGCTGTGCCGGCTGCTAGTGCTTTGTACAATCACAGCAGTGCATATTTTTTTTAAAGAAACCTTTTGTCTGAAAGTACACTGGAATAAACATAACGGTTTTGGTTTTGTTGTTTAATGAAATTGGAAAACATTGCTCTTATGGAAAATCACATTGTTTACGTTCGCTCTCCAATAAGAGCAATGCTTAACATATGTTTCACGTAACAAAAAAACGTTGTGTCTAATCCGGTGTGCTCGCAGGTTAACAGTAGCTTTTCTCATCCCTAATGTTAGCTTACCGTTGTGTAAAAATGGTCGCGACTTTGAAAGCTAAATTTATATAAAATTTGGCTTAGTTATTTTTTTTAAATTTGCTGTAGCAAAATGTAAGAGCTAAAAATAATTTGTATTTTGAACATTTTTGCACGACATACCTGAACTGTTTTGCTTACGTTACGCATAAGTGCGCATACGTTGCTCACTTTGCGTCTACATTGCTGTTAATCTGTTAACACGATGTGTTAACCTCACGCTGTGCTGCCAACATTTAACATACACATCTGTTTTCGAAAGAAATCCAATAAGTATTATTGTTTCGCAGTTTCGTCTGCCAAATATTTAGCATTTAAATGCATTGAGCAGCAAATTCTCAACACTGTATAAGCAGCAAAACCTTTAGTTATTAACAATAGTTTGAGCACAAAAAAAATACGAAGGGAATCAATTGCAGTGTCTGGAAAAAGTCGAAATAAAAATATTAATACAAAAAAAGATGAACGCTCTGCCACAAAGTAAACATTACAGTTTAACACATTATCAGCAGCGATATAACTGGGACTGCGGCATATCCTGCATTCTGATGATATTGTCGACGGCACAACGCGAACAGTTCCTCAATAACTTTGAGAGCATCTGCAAGGAGGAGGGCTTCGGCTCCAGCACCTGGACAATTGATCTCTGCTATCTGCTGCATCGATACCAAGTGCGTCACGAGTATTTTACGCAAACGCTTGGCATCGATCCCAATTACACCCAGCACATGTACTACTCGCAAATCATTGACAAGGACGAGAAGCGGGTGATGCGCAAGTTCAAGGATGCCAAGGCGCACGGATTGCGCGTCGAACAGCGCACAGTCGACATGGATGTGATACTTAAGCATTTGGCACGCGATGGCCCCGTTATATTGTTAACGAATGCCTCGCTCCTCACCTGTGAAATATGCCGCACAAATACCCTGGAAAAATTTGGGTAAGCGATGAAATTTTCAATTACAAGCACATCTGTACGAATACACACATGTTCTCAAGGTGATTTGTCTGTGATCAACACTCTGATCTCTGTTTCTCATGAAGCTAACAGTTTTTTTTTAACACATCGATTGCGTTATTATAATGTTAAACGCAGAACTGTTAATCAGTTTTCTTATAAGATTTATCAAGAAATTAAAATTGAAATTTGCCAGCTGTCTTTACTTTAAACTCATTTTGGGACAGCTCGTAAATGTATTCGAAATCTGTGTGGAACTGTGTGCATTCGTACAGGGTTTGTTTTGATACTTTTTGATTAAATTAAATGTTTGCATTCATTACCAAGTTGTTTTCATCTATCTTGTATTGCCCAAAAAAACACACGCTTGCCAACGGCTGCCAACAAAAGATACGCCGGACACTATGTGGTGCTCTGTGGCTACGATAGAGCCATGCGTAAGTTGTTTTATCACAATCCCGAGGTGCACGACGGACGTGAGTAGATTCTCAATTTAGTTGCTAAGCTAATCTATAAATCTGTACCTAATTATATATATAATTTTTTTGCAGATATTTGCCGTTGCTTGTCCGAGGCAATGGATACGGCTCGAACGGCCTTTGGCACCGATCAGGATATCATATTCATTTACGAGAAGCCCAACAACAACAGCAGCAGCAAAAAGTAAATCCTTCAAGGATAATAATGCCAATAATGCCGTAGTACCTGCTCAGCAGTTGCCAATGTTGTTTGTTATTTGTGTTGTTTGGATCTGCGCCTATGTGATATATATTTAACTTGTATTAGGATTTCAATCTGCTTGTGCTAGGCTGGGCCACTCATCAAAAGTACCTAAACAATATTTATATAAATATATATATAAATAAATATATATATAAATAAATATATATATAAATAAATATATATAATAGACAATATACACAATATGTAGCCACAGATTTGACTAGTTAATTAACATTATTATATATATATTTTATTTATCTTTTTTTTGCATTATATACTTTGAAACTTTGCCATTATGTTTAGATATTCTACGCATTTCCTTTTTTAATGCTTTAGTTTTACAAAAGTACATACATTTAGTTAGTATTAGTTAGTTAGCATATTTTAAAGTTGGTCCCCATAAAAAAAAGAAGAAAAACAACAATTTGTTTTCCACATGGCATAATTCCGTATATTCCAGGGCAAATATTATTTTTAGATCTGTTTTGAAGACCAGTTAATAATATTTATTTTGTTCAAATATATCGTTAACAAAACGCTCCATAATAATATAAGTTTGCCTATTTATTTACAAATAATAGTAATATTTGTGCAATTAAGTTGAATCATATTCGTATCTGAGACTTGCCCAAATATTTGCCTGAGATTTACTTCGGTCTTATGCCATTGTACATTCCACAACAAAAAGTTCTTGTGTCTATATAGAAATATGTGTAATATATACCATATATGTATGTTCATACAAAAAAAAAGAAATAAATAAATAATAATACAAGTGTTGTGTTTACTGATGCTTCATGTTGCCATCGTTGAGCTGTTTGGTGAGCAGCTGCAGCTTAATGTGTGGCGCCTCCACGGGCAGTATAATCTCCCCCGCATCATTTGTGTATTTGGCATAGAGCTGCTCGGAGAATGGCTTAAAGCCACTGGAGAATAGTATCTTCTGCGAGAAGATGCCGGTGGCATCGGCCTTGAGCAATTTAAAGTTGCATTTGCGTGCCATGTGCTCGGCACGGCGCACCAGCTCTTTGGCAATGCCTTGGCCACGAAAGCGCGAATCCACCGAGAGGATGCGCACGTCGAAAATGCGATCCACATTGTAGTGGGCGAACAGATTGGACTGCAGGCAGTGCCTGTACAGCAGCTCGAATATCTTTTTGTAGTTGCTGTCCTCGCTTAATTGCAGCTTGTCCAGCGCTTTTTCCGTATCGCCTGGCAGCAGGATGCCGTTGAGGATGACGCCGGCTATTTGGCCATAGGTGGCGCTGTCGGGGCGCCCATCAACGGCCATTACGCTAAGCTGATCTTGCAGCGTTGCCAGACTGAGATATTCCAATTCAGTGTTGCCATCGCCCCGCTGACAAAGTCCGGCAGCCCGATTCAGCGGCTCATCGGCAAAGAAATTGCCACGCAAATGTTCGATCACCAGCTCGTAGTGCTCGGCAGTAATCAGTTTGTACTCCATTTTGTTGCTCTTTCTTTCTTTCTTATAAAGTGGTTCTGAAAGGTTAAATGGAAGAAAAAACAAAACAAAACTAGTTGATGCAACCAACATTGATAAGACATGAAGTAGTATGCTTACAAACTAAGTATTTTTCTGACCAATATAAAACTTCACACATCTCGAACTCTCAACTCAAATTAAAGAAGAGGGAAATACCAATCTTTGATGGAAGTTCCTAATATTCTATCCTCCAAGTTTGCCTTTAAAAGTGCAGTTGCGAATTTTTTGGGATGGCATTGGGCATTGCCATTTGTAAGCAAATGTTGGTGGAGCTTCCTGGTAATATATTTTTGCAAGCTTGGTAACTATATCTCTTCAATTGTGGGAGGTATAGGCTCTTATCGTGTTTGGCAGCGGAAGTGGGCGTGGTCCAAAAAGGGTGTTACTAGCAATATGGCTTTCGAGTTCGGTGATGGACTTTCAAATTGTCGGGAATATATGGTTATATCGGTGCTCCATCAAGTGTAACAGTTTTGGGAGGCGGAGTGGGCGTGGTCATCGTTTTTTAACATCGTAATTTTAGTTCCATGTGGCAGAGGGTGTGGGCGTGGTCTAAAAACGTGTATGCTGATCGTTAAAGGGGATTAGCAGCTAGATATCTTTTGAGTTCGGTGACTCTATCTTTACATTTATTATAATTTTTTTGATTATTTTTTTTATCCGTACTTAAAGGCAGTTACTGGTAATATCCTCCTCCTAAATTCGATGGCTCCTACTCAAAAACTGCGTAAGATACATCTCAAATTTATTGACGAACCAGAGTATCAGAGTAAAAGAAGAGCATATAACAAAAAAAAAAAAACGAAAAAAAGTCCAGCATACTTATTTGCCAATTTACTGTGCTTGTATCGAGTCAAGATTTAAATATTTGCAATGTAATAATTTTCAAGTAAAGTTGAGACTGGAAAGATGAATTTCAAATTGAAATTAAAGTAATTAACAATGGCAAAGTGTACCTATTTGAAATTAAGTGGATGCTGATAACATATTTATGTCCGTTCATATGTATAAATCTATGTGTGAGTGTGTGTGTGTATGTGTATGTGTGTGTATGTGTGTAAGTGCGTGAGCAATTTGAATGGCACTAATAGCACTAATACACTCTCACTGGCGTTTTTTCCTCTCATCTCAACTCAATCAGAGAGGAGGACGCACGACTCATGTACTCAGTCACTTTCGCTTCTCTTCACTTCTCTTCTGTTCTGTTCTGTTTTGTTCTTGTTGTGGTATTGGTGTTGCTGTTGCTGCGATTACAATCGCAATATGACAACAAAAGACAATAACTCTTCACATGCACTCAACACGCACGACCCACGCACAGCGTCTTACTTTTTGTTTTATTTTTTATTTGTAAGTTTAGTTTTTGTCGTCTTGTTTACTGTTAATCTTCGCTGGCATTAATTACTCACTTTGTAGCTCAGTTGGTGTAAAATCGCTCAATTTGATTTCCAAAGTAGCGGGAGCGGCAAAAAAAATATGTAACCTACTTGCGGGCGCTGCTAAAAGCGAACTGCGGCAACAGCTCAGCAGCAGCTCAGCATCCCAGCTGCTTTATTCTATTCCTGTGCGAGTAAAAAAACTCGGTTTATGCAGTGGCGTCGTCTGTGCGTGGCTCGATGCTCAACAAGTTGTTCAGCAGCAGAATTGAAAAATGCCCATCAAATTTGGCATATTGTGTTGTTGTTCTTGTTTTTAGTGTAATTATATAATAAATCGCACAATGGCAATTCCGGTGATTTTCAAGATTTTGCTTGCGCTTCTGTCTCGAAGTGACCCCTTTCAATTGCTGTCTATGACAGAAAACTCAATGTTAACTGCTAACAGGACGCGTATGTGTGTGTTGTGCGTGCGTATGTCGGAGCGAACAAGGAATTTGTTGGGTGAGTCAGCGAGCGAGTGATTGCCTGCTCGTGACTTATTATTGAAAGAGAGACAGAGAGACAGAGAGAGAGAGAGAGAGAGAGACAGCAAGAGAGAGAGAGAGAGCTTTTCTTGTTCTTGCCTAGCTCCCACACCCACCACTCCATTACATTAACCCAAAAAAAATTTGACAGTTTTGTGTGGTGGGAACAACAACAAAATTGACGCCAACTGTTGATTCACTCATTGAATGTGTGTGTGTGTGCGTGTGTTTATGTATATGTATGTTTGCATCACACAAATCGTGTTTAATGTGTGTGTGTATGCATGCGTGCGTGTATATTTGTAACTACATGCGGATTTGACTTTTATTTGACATGCTCAAGATATTAAGCGCAATGAGGTCGCACGTGTATTTTGTAGCAAATGCCTCTGCATGGCTTCACACACTGAATGATCTCAACTACATATCCTAAATGTTAGTTAGTTAGATACGTAGTCAGGCCATTTTAAATTTTTTCATGAATCGTGTGTGTATGAAATGATTATTTTTATTATGTGATGTCTATTATAATTATTATTCATTATAAATTCAGAGCTCGCCCTATTGAAATCAAGAGAGCTCGCAACGTGTAAGCCGAATTCAATGAAAACTAGTTACAGTAACTGTAAATCGCCTACTGCTGCTGCTGCTACTGCTGCTGCTGCTGTATATTTCCAGTATCGCTATTCCTTTTGCTCGGTGTTCACGCTCTCAGAGCAGCTAAATCGGCTAAAGCAGCTAAAGAGAGCGCGAAGGACATCTTTCGGCAATAGCCACAGACGAGTACGAGTAAAGTAAGGAAGAGGAAGGACGCCTAATCCGTTTTTGTATTAAACGTTTAAGTACAAATGCAGAAGAACTGAAGAAGCCGCTTCTTTCCATAATTAATATTGCCCAATTGCCCGATTGAGCTGGCTCACTTCATGAGAAACATTGACAAACACCGGAATCTTTCTTAAGCTATCTTGCAGTGCATCTGGATCGACATTTTGGGTATTGTTCTCCACTATACTTAAGAATATTCATTAATCTCAGTCTGTAATTTGCACGGATGTGGCTCCTTTATAACTGTGGACACCCCACCAAGGAATGCAGAAGGAATCAAAATAGTCTAGGCTAATGACACTTGTTTTTTTTTTAAGCTAGTTTTAAGAACTGTATGTAAAAGAAAGTCAATAATAAAGTATATTTTGTGCAAAAGAAATTAGAAAATATCAGTTTTTCTATGTCCAAATAGGATCATATATAGTCGATAGATAAGTTCTTCATTTGTCACAATTATAACTTTATCAAAACGAAATTTGTGGAACAATATCTATTTCCAATCTGCTGGTAATTTCAGTACAGGTAATATTTCACAATTTGCCATAAAATTGTACTCACCAATCTATTTTGGCTCAGATTTATCGGGTTTAGACTTGACGATAAAAGATATAGATAAGCAACTAATATTTTACTCAACACAACGACGTGGGAAGATAGAGGACACAATAGTAATGCTGAAACTTTCCGGAATCGAAGCATTATGTAGCCGTGTAATTTCGGATTGTTGCTTTCGCAATGGGCTTTACAATGGACTGTGGCATATCAAATTGTTAAGAAATATTTATAAGACTAATAAGATACTCTAGCAATGCAGAAATTAACAATACAACTGCAGCACTTCTGTACTGTCAACCGATTGAAAATGGGTAAAAGCGGTATCATAAGATATATACTTACATATAATACAGATCAGGATCAACAGTCGAGTCGATCGCAGAAATCTTCTTTTTAATTGATCGATAAAAAAGAGGCACAATTTTAAAGATATAGCCTTTCAAGTATTGAGTATTACGACACATTATTGATTATTGAACTGTGCAAATTTCATTCGGATCAGATCGGATCGGATAAGAAACGCTTAGAAGCAACTATTTTCAATTTTCTGCATAGCCAAAGCTTTGATCGATGACTTCCGCGTAACACCTGGTCGAGCTCTCTCGACTAGAGCATTTTTGACTATTGTTTTAATGAATATTATTAACACATTTTGGCTATACCCATATAAAGTACACACGTGTTGATATTGTTTTTTTTTTCGGACAAATGACGCCATAGGACGCATATTCAAATTGCGTGACTTGAACAACACACCGTCCACCCCACCAATCGTCACACTCGCACACGCACACGTACACTCACACACTCACACACACACACACACACTCACACACACACCGTATTCTATTGTCAGGTCATGGCGAAATTACAACAATGGAAACGACTGCGTGTTGCTGGCATTTGGGAATTTTGGGCATTTCTTTTCCACTTTAGCAGGCCGGTCAAAGTGCCAAAATTGTTCTGCGTATTTTTGTTGGCAATCAGCATGAATTTAAATCAAGAGCTCTAACGGCAAACGCAATGATTTGGCAGCACTGGCTTAGAAATATGCGTGCGCTCTAATTAATCATCAGCTTGTAAATATCAATATATATATACATATATTTATATATATATATGCGTTCGTTTGTAAGTGATTTGTGATGGATTCTTAGAGATTTTATTGACTACAATTGCCCATTGTCCGTTTATTAATGTTTGATCATTTATTTCTCGTTTGAATTGTGGAGATTTGCTTAAAGATAAAATTGCCTAGTTGTGTGAATTCATTGCTTATGCAATTATTTGGAAGGTATAAGAGAAAGCTTGTTTAAAAGTGAGAACTACACTGAGAAAAAGAAATCGCCCTGCATTTTATACTTTCGGTGCAAAGGGTAACTGAAGAAAATTTTTAAAAAGCAGGAATTTTTTTTATTCACCAAGGAATATTTATCTAAAATGGGTATTAATTAATTAATTTTATTGCTATTTTCTGTATTTCAGAAATGATTTATCCAAGTGTAAGGGATTTTTGTAAATATTTTATATTAATAAGAAATATATTTGTGTAAAATCTAGAATTAATTTACAAAAAAGATAATTACTTTCTGGTTTTCACAGCGATTTTCGAAATTTCAGTGTAATTTTTTTTAAGTGTAAGAATTGACTAACTAATTTACTTTGTGCACATTATTTTTGCTGACTTTAGTCCCAACTAATGAGACATATATAAAAAGTAAAATATTTAATATTCAATCTATAGATGGGAAATCCCAATGTTTCCCCGCTGACTAACTTGAGAGAGTATTTAGTTTTAACAAGCGTTTTTCCTTAGACATTTTTTATGATTGCTTCCGATTTTGAGGCAGAGTAATTGCTGCTGTCAAGCTAAATAGTTGCTCCGCAAATAGATACGGAGAAAAATTGCGAACAAATCATAGCTGAAATTCTATTTACGTGCATAATTCAATTAATACTCACGCGCTCCTCTCTGATCATCTCTGGCTGCTGCTGCTGCGGCGGAAACAGCTGAGCGTTTGGCCCAATGGTCGCTTTTATCCATATAATGTCGGCGTCGACGTCGACGTTGGCGTCGCCGTTAACGTCGAGACCATTTCGCAGTTGTCATTTGGCCCATTTTATTGTCGTTTGCTTTGCTTTGCGGTTCTCATTGTCGCTTCTTGTTCTCGCGCTCGTCCATTTATTTTTGTACAATATTCGTCGCATATATGTTATTTACCTAATATTTTGTTGTTGATATATTTTTAGTTTACAGTTTTATTCAGTTTGTTGTTTGTTGTCCTCCACGCAGTAGGTACTTATTTTTTAGTGTTTGTTCTATTCGAAAACATATTTGTCAGCTAGCGTCACGTAACGTTACTGTAACTGTAAGTGTAACGGTACATTTCTGGATCGTAATACTTAATAAATCATGGCTGCCAAAGATCGTCTGCCCATATTTCCGTCCCGCGGGTGAGTACTAACTAAAAGAGAAAGAGAGCGACAGAGAGAGAGAGAGAGAGAGAAAGAGAGAAAGTGTTTGAGAAAAATGTTAAATTTCGATTAAAAAAACAAAACAAAAAACACAAATTTCTTACACAGCGCACAAATTTTGATGAAATCGCGCCTGGCGGGCGCCACCAAGGGTCATGGCCTGCTTAAAAAGAAGGCAGATGCTCTCCAAATGCGTTTTCGCCTAATTCTGGGCAAGATCATTGAGGTAGGCCAGCGTGTAATATTCAAAAAATCAGAACAAAAAAAAGATAGAAAAAAGATGATTAATTTTTGTAGACAAAAATGCTAATGGGTCAGGTGATGAAGGAGGCGGCTTTCTCGCTAGCCGAGGTCAAATTCACCACCGGCGACATAAATCAGATTGTGCTGCAGAATGTGACCAAGGCACAGATCAAGATACGCACCAAAAAGGATAATGTCGCCGGCGTCACATTGCCCATTTTTGAGCCATATCAGGATGGCGTCGATACCTACGAGCTGGCCGGTCTCGCCCGTGGCGGCCAGCAGCTGGCCAAACTCAAGAAGAACTATCAGAGTGCGGTGCGTCTGCTCGTTGAGCTTGCCTCGCTGCAGACATCCTTTGTCACGCTGGACGATGTCATCAAGGTGACCAACCGGCGTGTCAATGCCATTGAGCATGGTTAGCTTGAAAATCATAATCAAAACTATTCCTTCACATATATCTTTATATATAATTATTATAATTGTAATGGCGATTACTTATATCATTTATAGTTATAATACCGCGCATCACTCTGACCATTGAGTATATCATCAGTGAGTTGGATGAATTGGAGCGCGAGGAGTTCTATCGTTTGAAGAAGATACAGGATAAGAAGAAGGCTGCCCGCAAATCGGCGGATCTCGCCAGGGAGGAGCTGCGTCGCCAGGGCTACAATGTTATCAGCAGCGAGCAAGCGCAAAATATACTCGAAAATGAGGGCGACGAGGATCTACTGTTTTAGTCAACCTTCAACTTTCAGCTGAATACCCACAAGTCTCGCCCATAGACACATACACACACACACACACATACACACACCACCCACCCACCCACACACACACACACACACTCACTACCTCATCCAAACACAATGTGAAACTTTCCAAATTTCTAATTTTTTTGTGTTTTTTTTTTTTTTGTGAATTGTGCACCAATTTGTTCATTGCTGTTGCTCTTGTTGTTGTTATTGTTGTTTGTTGTATGTAGCTAATGAAATAATGTACACGTATTTGAATACCTATTTGTATTTGTATTATTATTACTATTATTATTATTATTATTATTGTCGTTATTGTGTGTATTGTTGTTAATTTGCGAATTTCGTTGGTGTTTCTTCATTTATTTTTAGTTGTATTTAATTGTGCAAAAATATTTTTGATGGCCTATAAAAA
This sequence comes from Drosophila grimshawi, assembly GCF_018153295.1. Taxonomy (NCBI): domain Eukaryota; kingdom Metazoa; phylum Arthropoda; class Insecta; order Diptera; family Drosophilidae; genus Drosophila; species Drosophila grimshawi. The sequence goes on along the minus strand of NW_025063692.1, from coordinate 18,124,542 downwards.
GTGCCTCATTTAGCTGCTTATAGTAGTTGCAAATTGGCATTCCAACGTCATCAGTGTCAACGATATGGTCGACCCAACATGTCTTCCCCCCACCAACACCTATATATAGACTATAGCCGGAACGTGCCGATCGCTAAACCGCAGTGCAAGGCTACATATAGAAATGAGATTATCTTTCAGCTAGGCGGCAATATCAATTAATAAATATAAAAAAAAAAAACAAAAAAAAAAAAACGAGACGCATATTTATTAATTATACACACATATAAAATCATCATGTTTATTCAAATTTTCATGTTTTGCTTATACACGTAATAGTTTGCCATTGACCACTGTATTTCTGGGTCTCTATTGTTCTCTATGTTCTTTATTTTGGTTTTTCTTTTAGTTCTCACAGATCTGTTGCTGTATCTTTGTATCATTTTTTTTTCTTTTTTTCTTTTTTGCAAGTAGATAAGTTAGTAGTTTATTTATTTCTCTTAAATTGTGTGTGTGCGTATTTTTTTTTTTTTTAAATTCGGCTTGCTTATTATTGTGTTCTTACCTACGAAGCTTTTGCGCCAGTAGGAAAAGAGAGCAGCACAACAAAGGAAAGGTTGGCTCTGAAGTTAGAAAACGCGCATGGATTATGTATATATATGTATATGTATATGTATGTGTATATGTAGTTGCATATGCCTATCATCTATGACTGTATTCAAGAATATGTGTACCAAGTACTACGGCGACTGCATTTTGTGCTCTCCAAATATGCAATTATATATTTATGCTCTATATCTAAAAAGAATTAGGTGCTTATGATCATGATCAAGATTTGGGCAACATATTGAATGGGAATGGGAATGTAGAACTTTCACTTTGTTAGCTTTATTATAATAATATGGCGATAAATTAAAATTATAGCTTAAGCATCATTTAGTTGATATGTAAGACACAAATAAAAAATATATATTTGCTATCCTTCGGAAAGTTAGTGTGCAACTGTTGGAGGTATTTCAATTGCAAAATGTTCGAAATTATTGAATCACTTAATTGAGTTGAGTAAGTATTGGTGTTGAATGTGAACTTTGAATTTAATATGATTTCTTGGTTCCTCTATGCTTAAAATAGAACGCCGGGAATCTTGAAATTTGAAATTTGAATACATGCATTAAGATTAAAGATGTACGATGTACTATGTACGATGTTCATATATAAATTCGGATGTTGTATGTGTGTAGGCTTGTTATATGTTCTATTCGATTTATAGAACCAAATATTGTCAGGTACTTTGATATACCGTTTTTTGTTGTTGTTGTATGTGATACATATGTAAATAAATAATTGCACTATAATTATACATATATGTATATGTATGTAAATATGTAACTACATCTCTTGTATGCATGTGTATGTATTAATTTTTAGTAGTTTACCGACTTAAATTGAGTACATACATTTATTAAAAAAAAAAAAAAAAAGTTTCAAATCGTTTTTTTCTTCACATTTCCTATTAGATGTGAATAAAAATGTTGCTGTATTTAGCAGCCGTTAAATACATGTATGTATATATAAACCTACACGTATTTATGTATATATATAAATATAAAAAGATGATATTCATCTATATTCATCTGTATGTATGTATGTAAATATATAAAAGTGCACACACACATTACAGTAGAGCTTAGATTTGGTACAGTTGCGCGCTTAAAAGCTAAAAGCTAAGCTTAGCCAGATACACACACACGGACAGCGAGCGATAGATAGAGAGAGAGAGTGAGAGAGAGACAGAGAAAGAGAAAGCAAGAGTCCAATACAAATAAATTAGACCGTTAGATTAGTAGTAAGAGCAAAAGCGCTTGCTGTAAGCTTTAGGCGATTGCTGCTTTTGTAGTATTTGCTGCTGCTGCGACTGCTGCTGCGGCTGCTGCGGCGGCTAATGCAGTTGTGGTTGTAACAGCGGCGACTGCAGCTCTTGTTGTTGTTGTTGCTGCTGCTGCTGCTGTCGTTGCTGCTGTTGCCGTTGCTGTTGTTGTTGTTATTGTTGCCAATGCTGTTGTCGACGTCGGCAGCTGTGACGTCATAAATATTTGCTGCGACACTTGAGCGCCAGGCATCACACATTTGTTCTGCAATTGAGACAAGTAAAAAGACAAGAGAAAAAGAAGGCAGACAGAGAAAGAGAGAGAGAGAGAGAGAGAGAGAGAGGGAGAGAAAGGATGATAAGCCAAAAAACACAAAAATAACGTAATCAAAGCACATAAATTATAGAGTGCGGAAGCGAAATAGAGAGCGGTAAAGAGAGAGAGAGAGAGAGAGAGAGGGAAACGACAAAAAGATATTAAGTTTCTTTGTTTTCGTTGTGGTTTTTTAAATTCATTTAAGTGAATATTATTAAAAGAAATAATTGCAAATTGTTGTGACCAAGCGCAGCAAATAAAAGCAGTGATCATATTATTATTATTTATTATTACATAATTGCAATTATTTAAAATAGCCAAATAATAAAGCAATATGGCAACGCACGCCGCAAATAATTTTAATCGTGATCGAAAGTGTGCACAGTGTGACCGAATTCGAAGCAAGCACGAAGGATATCGCCGAGAGTGCTCGACTAGCAAATGCTAGTCAGTCCACAAATAAATGCAGAGTTCCTTTTGCCAGGTATTATTTACACAGTTGAGATACCAAACATTATTGTTTGAGATATGAGCAAATATAACATTTATGCAGACAGGCAGTCAGGATATATATATTCGCATAGATATTACTGATACTCTTTTGGTGTCAAACATTTTTTCTTTTTTAAAAGTTGTTGATTTTGGGCAGAAAATTAATCTTAAGATTTGTATTTAAATAAATGTAAATACATGTTTGACTGATATTAAATATTGATAGTTCCAATAATATTTGTTGAGTTAAATTTTGTAACTAATTTGTTTCGGTCACACTGATTTGCTAAGTTCAAAATATGTAAATAATATTTACGAATGTTGTTTTTTTTTTTAATATATTTTTAATTAGCCATGCTGCCTTTGTTTCCAAACATTGGTCATAGGCCTTGCTGAAAAAAATATTGTTTGATATCCATGCTGTTGTTTGAGCCAAAGCCCATTGAGTATTGGGTAGCTTTTCGGTGAGGTGTGGGCGAAGATTATTTAATTGTATCTGTAGGTTCTTTAATAGGGATTGTGTGTATAAACAGTGCTTTAGCTAATGTATATGAGTGGTATTTATAAAATAGCATAACCTACGATGGCTTTTAAAGGTGTAAAAGCTTGTACAGACTACAATAATCTAATAGCGTAGAGATGGGCGCGTGTTCGATTTTTATGGCAATACAAATTGTACATGGGAAAGTGACACGACAATTTTCTCAAGCGTAAAGTGGCACATATCAAATCAAAATAATATAAATAATATACAAAATATGACTAAATTGCATTTATTATTAAATAATATTATTAAAATTACGCTTATTTTTAAAATGGATGTCAAACCGAACAAGAATCGAAACCAAAAATCAAATCATTTTTTTTGTGCGAACCAGTCAGCGAAGCTGACCTAGACCTTGTAACGGTACACAGCATAACGGTCTTTCTCACTTACGGTACGTTTGTATATATATATGTAGCAGTACCGTAAAAAATGCATTCACAACCGAAACCGTTTGTAGCTAATGAAATTATATTTGCAGATTACAAAACTGAACTGTTTAAATAAGTTTACAAAAAGAATGCGAATAATTTGAATTTTAAATATATGTTTATATATGTATGTATAAGAAGAAGACAAACAGGACACACGCGTCCAGCTCTAGTCAAATAAGCGAGGAGCAAGCTGTAAGCAACGTGTGCGTGTGTGTGTGCATGTGTGTGTGTGTGTGTGCGCATGTGTGTGTGTGTGTGTGTGTGTATGTGTGCAAATATTGTACAAAAGTAAGCAAAAGGTTGAACTACATTATTGGGATCGCTAGATGTTGAAGGCTCTAAGAGTTACTAAGTTGGACAAATACAGACTACGTCTATGGCTAGTACTAGTTTTGGGCCTACAGCTCTGACAACTCAAATACAACTGACTCGGGTGGTACGGATGACGCTGGCGGTACTCGTAGTACCTTTTTGCCGCGAAAGCACAGGTTCGTCATCCAGTTGGAGCGGCCAGCCGACGATTCCTTGCTCCGTATGCGTGTTGCCATCGCCGATCCGGTGTCATCCTCGACGGTGCGTGGACTGCTACCGTTTGTCGAGTTGTTGTTGGTGTTGCGCTGTTGCAGCATTTGATGCTGCTGCTGCTGCTGCTGCGGCTCATTGCTGATGACGATGGTAACGTTGTTGGCCTTGCGGCTTTTCAGGCGCTTAATCGGCGGCGGCACCCTATATAGTGAGAAATAAAAACAAAAAAAAAGGAAAAGGTCGATTTTTAGGATTCACGACTTGCTTTCTGGACAAAGACTGTGCTCAAGTTTTGGAAACACAGTTTTAGTTGGAATTCTGAGGTCAGGATTAACATAAAGATACGCAGAATGCTAGCTTGGGCTTACCTTCTGCTCGTTGAGATCGCCTCGCCTGGCTGCTGCACAACATCCGTGTCTGGTGCGGTGTTGTAGGCGCCCGAGTACATGGAAGCGCGCTTGGGTGCCCATTCGGGGTGTCCACGGACGGACATCCAGACGGCCAGGCTCTTCAACAGCACTGTGCGTACCTGCAACGTACAAGCAATGAGATAGACGACTCAAGTAAATGCTACTTTCATTTGAAATATATTTGAATTTGCTGGCAATGTTCGCATACCTCGCCATTGAGGAAACAATAGATTAGGGCTATGAAGAAGCCCTGAAACGAAGTCAAGAAGTGTGTCACATAGCTCCAAACGGCAAACTTCCAAGCGGTCTTCAGAGCCGGTACCAGATGCAACAGATTCGTAATGCCCAACAGGGGCAACAGCACAATTGCCGCCCGTACCGCTTTGCGGGTCTGCTCGATATCGCTGGCCTGCGATTGACGCAGCTTCACCACCAGTACACGTATGATATTCACCAAAAAGAAGAAATTCAGCTGCCAGACCGAAGACAGACAAGTTAGATGAAAATACTTCTCTACTACGCTGCATGTATGTTCGTGCTGTAAACTCACCAAGATGACGGCGAGGCGAGGTCCTTCCAGTATCCAATAGTAGGGTGTTAGATTGTAATTCCACATGCATTCGCCAACAGTGGTGTCCATAAATATCGCTGTGCATTGGACCCACACGAAGGTCATTAGTACGGGCAGGCCCCAGCCAAGCAGCGCGAATAGTTTGAGCGGAAAGTTACCCTGGAATACAGCCACAGTGACCATATTGTGCAAGTAGAGACCTTCAATGAACATCCACATGAACATGGCGGTGCGAGCGTATTCCAACAGCACATACGATGCCTCACACAGATATGGCTGAAAGCGATAACATTCCGATAACATTCGAATTTCGATAGATGTATATGCTGTTGGTAAGGACATTCAAGGAACTACACACACCACAGTGGCTTGAACAACTCCTTCAGTTCGATAATATAATATAAACATACAGATCAATCCTACGTTCAAAGTTGAAATTGTAATATTAGGTCGGAGTCCATGGCTATATTCTACGCTAACAAATCGGCTTATGGGAATGGTTCGATAAGATATCTGGATTATGTGTGTTTCAAGATTTGATTGATTAGAATTCGACATGGACATGGAGAGACGATTGTTCACGGAGGTTACTAGCAATTCACCTTCCAAATTTGGTGACTATTACATTCAAATCGAAAATATATGAATGTCTTAAAGGGCTCCTCTGAATGATTCCAGTCGAACAACGTGAAATAGAATCGCTTCACATTCTGTAAGAATATTGATTTGAGACGGTAGACAGTTCTAGGCCAAGGACCTGATCCCTGAACTCCGGCTTCTACGTGGTACACCGTACAATAGAGGTTTGCTTGGCTACGATTACTATCGGAAATCGATTTGTATCGATACATACTTTTCCACAACGTCATTGTACAATTTATAGAAATTGGATTCGTGAGTAATTGTCGAGGCTTATCACTTTGAAAATATATTAATAGGCTTTACGATCTTTTCTCACCGTATTCTCGATAATCGATACACTTGCATTGGTAGCCGTTTCCGGTCTGCCACGTCGAAATTGATCCAGATAAAGGGTCAGTCGCACAATCACCTGCAATACCATTGCAACGAACAGGTTCTTGTGTATCTTGGTGCGATTGTTGCGCAGCGAGCGAAAGGCGCAAAATATCACCAGGGATATGATTAGGGCGAGCAGCGATAGGCAGAGTCCGATAATTTCCAGAGTGCGTGTTCGCTGTGCTATATCCATGTAGACCTGAAAGTAGAATTGAATCAAATTGAAACTCGATTCAATGATACGCTACTTTCGTCACTTACGTTCACATCCTTAATCTCCTGCATGAGGCGTATAACCTCGGGCTTGTAGCATGGCGCATAGTCTGTCCAGCCGCCGGTATTCAGCTCGGTATCGTTGGGCCTTCTGCCCCAATGGCCATCTAGTTCGCACTTCCGAATGGCAAATTCTGTTTAAATAAAATGAATTCCATAATAAATAAATGAAATAAGCCATCGACTTCCGTGTCAATCAAAGTGAATTCCCTTGAATACCACGACATTAAAATACACTTTGCGCATTTCTGTTGAAAGCTTTTGCTTTGGTTTATTTATAACAAATTGGTTAACTGAGTTCCTTTTGACGACCACTCATTCCTTGTATATCAACATTTATTACTTTCCAATGTCGAACAAGTTGTTTGCTTTAATAATTATACCCTATTGTGGCCAAGGACAATGCGGGTATCTGTGGGTGCGCCGCCAATATGAAAGGTTTGCCCGCGTCCTTTAAACAACGTTCAATTGTTGTCTAACATTTGATTCATTGCTGTTTACTTTTGTCCGTCTCTTTGCCCTCCACGCACACAATGACCACGGTGAGGGTATGGCAGAGTCAACGACAAACGGCAGAATTAGAGATATATATTTGGTGTACTATTCGACCTCAGACAACATAAGAGCTGGAGCTGGCAAATATGTAGTTTTTTTTTTCAGAATAAATATTTAAAAAAATCCGATAACAACTAAAAAGTCAAGATAATATCTATATATTTTTATAATCTCATCTGTTGAGCATTTTATCTAACGTATTAATTAAATTCTTAAAGCAAAAGAAAGAAAAAAAATAAAAACAAATAAATCGGGAAAATCTATCAATATTTATAGCAAGGTTTTGGAAAACTCAGACGGATATATGGCATATGAAATAGTAGTCTACAAATTCTTGAGGCGGATTGCATATCACTCCCTAAAATTGGAAACACTTTTCTTAGGAGACATGTTTTAAAAACAGAAGACAAAAAAAAACCCTTAAATGTACACAAGATGTTGAAATATAAAAGTATTAATCTATTTGGATTAAAGATTACGATCATAATATGTAACAGATCATAATATGAACAGACAATAATAAACTTTTGTTGTGCAGGGAAATTGTTAGTCAGGCACTATTTCCGATTTCTATTTGCTTCAGTTGAGCAGCAACTATGCTATGTCAATCAAAACACCCTATACCCTCTCCCACACACACACACACACAGTACAACTGGTAAGCCCTGGGTGCAAAATGAGACCAGGTCAACTTGTGAATAGTTGTTTTATTCAATATTTATATTTGCACCTAATTATAGACTGCCACTAACCACCTAAAGCAGATGGCCAAATCCCTGTATAAATATATCTATATATATATATATATATATATATATATATGTATGTGTGTGTGGTACGGCTGTGGCAGTCGCACGAACATTGCGAATGCAATCTTGGCCCAGTTGGATGTGCATAACTTAAAGAGCTGCTTGGAATTGCGTTCAATTTACTTCAGACAGGTCATATCTTAAAATCAGGTAGTTTTCATTGCAGATGCCAACATGTAGCAAACGCCAATTCATTCATCCTTTTCATTTCTTCCTTTCAAATAAGTCTCTGAACTATTTACTCCTTTTTATTGTGCCCGTTCCTTTTCTTATTATACGCTTAGTTGAGCTCCTTACGGCAAATATATCTTGACGACTATGTGACTTGCATGCCTTGCCTTGTCCAACTAGTCTACTCTGCTCTGACAGAAAGTGTGTGCGTGAGAGAGAGAGAGGGAGAGGGAGAGAGAGAGAGGGAGAGAGAGAGAGCGGGAGACAGCAAGAGAAAATGAAAGTTTGACATTTTCTTAGGCTGGCTGCAGCTTTTACTTTTTCTAAGTCCAACTAGTATACTGTGTAAAAAGTAATGCTTCCGAAAGTCTTATAAATGGCTGGTGCAGAATTTCAATTGGCAAAGTTGCGGTTTCTATTCAGATTCCGGTTTACCAAACCCCCCAAAAAAAAACAAGTTTCTTATAGCCAGATTCCACTGCACTCAACATTTCGTAAATGCACATTCTTAACATTCCGCGATTCCATTATTTGACTTAAATAAATGGTCGGATCAATTTATTATTGCATCTTTTTGCGAAACTATTAATTTAGCTGTGTTTATTCATATTTGTTTAATTATAATCAACTAATAATATAATCGCGTACCTCTCTTGAAATATCATTGTTTTATTTGTTACATTGATTATGAAATAGTTTTTTACAACATCGAGACGAATTTTCAAATTCACAAATTTCTTGAATGTATTTCTTGAATGTTGTCATTTGTTGTTGTTGGAAAATATACAAATAGAATGAATGAAATGTTGATAGTGGAATAAGGATATTGGGGGCTTCTAATATTGGCATTCGAATGTTGTTCGTTGCAAGTGCAAATGCGACTCGTTGTGGATATATCTGAATGTTGGCTGTTTACTTACTGCGCGTATCGACACCGTGATAGCCGGCGGGGCAATACATGCGTGCCATGACCCCAGCCGGCGTTGGTGGCCAGCAGAGCAGCGAGTCCCAAGTCCAGTTGCAATACAGGCCTAAACCCACACATAGAGAAAGAGAAATAGAGCGAGAGAGAGAGAGAGAGAGAGAGAGAGAGAAAGTGAGTGGGGTAATGTATGTTTGCTAGCAAGGTAACAGGCGTTCAATAAACAACGAAGCGAGCTCAAGGTTGCAAGTGCACAGTGTGCCACATGTGGTACGTGACTGATAGGCATACACTGCATACACTTAGGAAAAAAATTCGCCATTGGTGCCGCACCTTGTTATACAGAAAGTTTGTCTAAAATCCAGAAAAGATATGTCTATATAACTAGAAGAATTCTAATATTCGATTTTTCTACTTTGTAGAAATGCATTTCTTAATCATAGAAAATATTCCTAAAAAAAAAACTTCGACATTTTTGGGATTGACGATTTGGAAATTGGTTTTCTCATAGAAATGATTTTTCTGAGTGTATGCAGCTGTTGCATAAGAGATGCAATACAAATATTGTGGCTCGCCTTCTTTAAATTATGGCATATCATTATGAAAAATATGTATTTATTTGAATTTGATGAGCAGACTCTAATTGTCAGTTGGTGTTGTTCTTGTGATTGCTGTTGCCGCAAATGTTGTTGTTGTTTATGTGTTATTGTCCACAATTGGGGGGGCACTCAACAGCCGAGAATAGATGCGGCTCTTCGAAGAAATCGCCTTGACTGCTTTGCGTCGTCAGCGGCGACATTTGAGGCAATCTGCAATTAGCCAATGTTTTGCGGAGCAGACATTGACTCTCGTCCGACATGGTCACCAACTGATTGATGCATTGCGACCGAGTACAAATGTCCATCACGTAACGTCCAGTCGGTTCCCCCTTTATGGCAATATTGAACACAACCTTCAGCATTTTGCACACTTATGCATTCAAATTTAATTTTGGTATCGAAAGTTTCAGGGCGTAATTTACTTAAATGTAAAATGAAATCAGATTTTGTTTCTTTTATTTGATTTTGTAATCTGTTTTTATTTTTCGTTTGGAAAACTACTTTTTGACAGTTTTTTGAAAGCCTGCAAAAAACCAAAAAAAAGAGAAGAAAATCCAAAGTTAAAGCTGTTTACGAAATAACAAATATTTGCCTTTTATTCAAAATACTGAAACACAAATAATTATCTTGCGCTGATCTATGTAATGAACATGAATTTCTAATCGAAAACTAAATGAAATTGATGTGGGTTGATTAATAAGGTGTGACAAATGGGTGCCACAGGACATATATATATATATATATATATATATAAATTTTGTCAGACAGTGTCCTACACACAGAGGGAAAGGTACTGACCTGTTACTGGCTGGGTGTAGTTGGCAAACATTGCCGCACAGTTGTCATAGCTGTTGGCCGAGGCTGTTGAGAATGTTGAGTTCCAGGACGAGCTGGTGGTGCTAGGATCGGGAACGGCGGCATCGAGGCCAACAGCTGTTGCTGCTGCCGTCATATCCAGCTCCGTGCCGTTGATAACATCCGCCAATCCACTGATGACTTGCGATGGTAACTTTGATGTGCTGCTGCTTGTTGTCGAATGTGTGGATATCGATGTTGATGTTGATGTGGTTGTGGCTGTGGCTATGGATGTCATTGTCCTGTTGAGCATGCTCCTACCGCTTTGCGTCATGGACATCGATAGGGTTGTGACTGTCGCTGTGGATGTGGAGGCAACTCTGGCCGCCCTCCGAGCAAAGCGCTGGGGGATGATGATGCTGCTGGTGGAGATGGTGGGAATGCAGCCAGGCTTATTGATGCCAGGCAGCTGCATCATTTATCATCAAATGTCATCACTGAGAAGAACCAAAAATAAAAAAGATATAAGTTTGCAATTTTATTTAATATTCAATGATATTATCAATGTTTTTGCAAATGTTTTTACAACTAAAAACACTGATTTTCACTGCCTTAGCTTTTATTCCAGACTTAATCTGTTCTTTATTGTTTTCAAATATTTGAATACCTATAATAATTGTCTACTTCTTGTTAGTGCGTTTTCAGTTTTAATGTGTTTTCAAAGCTTTATCGCAGAACAAACATTAATTTATAGTATCATTTACTGTTTCATTATAATATTTAGCTTATCTCTAGCACTCAGTTTTCATTTCGATCTTGGTGAAATTTGTCCAGTTGATCGATAATATGCATATGACTATTATATATTACTCTTATATCTTTATATCGGAAATCGATTTGTATCGATATATGCGAAATGGAGACAGTTATCGATATGCGAGAACCTATATTCCAAAGTTCTAGATAGTTTCAAAAGTGAGGGACTAGTTTGGATAGAAACAATCGAGCAAGACTTTATCGACTAAGTTAGTGATGGTGATGGAGGAAATATATCCAAAAGTATTGAAGTATCTTCAATGCCTTACGAACTTCAGGCTAAAATTATAATACCCTGTACTGGGATAAAGAAAACAATTATCATAGCACAACTCCCTGCTTAACCGATTATTATTATACGTGGATATAGGCATAAGTGCTGCCAATCATCGCTCATTGAATAGAGTATTTTGTTCGATATCTGTGTTGCTTAGCCTTGTTTTGTGACGAGAGGGATCACTGAGTTGTGGGTGGGAGGAAGGTTTGAGTTTTAATTAAAAATCTTGGTAAAGCAACGCAATCAGCAATCCAAGTATGTGCTTTACACATGAACGAGATACAACAGAAATGTGTGTTGCTGAAGCAGCGTTTTTATTATTATCGCATCCAGTCAGTGACGCAGCTTATCATTGTTTATTTTTAACATTGGAATGTATTCGTTGGCGTTATTCAATATTTCTATCTTTGCATCATCGCTATGACGCTAATCATCGCCATAAGCATTAGTTGCTGTTGCTTCTCCCGTCGCCGACTCAGCTTACCCGACTTACGCTCTGACATTGATTGCTCCTGGCAAAAAGCCAAGTTTATCCCGAATGCGGTTAAGCAATCAACTGGAGTCGGCTATGTGGGCGTTGATTAATTCAAAAGATTATAAATGTGTTGCATTCACCGTGCTGCTCAGTTCAATTTATTAACATACAAAGTAGAATAAATACACATACATTTTGATTTAGAATCCCATCGATCCATTTTTCAATTTTTATCAACTTTGGGTCAAAAACTGTGGGATATATGGTATCTATTGAAGATACGGGTTGGACGGACGTGGTCGATCTTATAAAGGATGTCACTCATTTGGTGACTCTAACTAGCATATTGAGGCAGATATCTTTCGTCATCGATTTGCACTTATCGATTCTTATCGATTTCTCAGCCGCCTAGCGCCCTTGTGGACGTCGCATCCAAATTTTAAAATTCTATGACGCAAGCGAATACGATATATACATAAAGTTTCGAAGTCTCTACGAGTAATAAATTTAAGATGCATAATTAAAGCAAGCCGAATTGCAAAATTGAATAGTGACATAATTAATAAGCTTGAACTAGCAGTGCCAAGAGAAATCTTAAAATCAGTATACTCAAACTCAAGTGTTACTGACATAAAGAATCTGTATATATTTACCAATTATATTTATGTATATTCAGGTACTCATTTGTTCAACGCGGCATTTTGACATTTTCTGCGCTGTCACATCTGCCAGGTGACCTAAATCGTAGGAGAAGTTGTTGTTGTCAGACCCTTTACACTTGGGCAGGTGGCCCACCTTGACTGAGCACCTCAAATAACTCTCTGTTGATTTAGTAGTACACACACACACACACACACACACAGACCCGCACGTGCACACTCAGACTCAGTGACTTTTAAGCATAATTGACTTAATTGCATGATAGAAGCCGTTCCCGGGCCACTAATTAATAAGCAGGCTGCAGCATGCTTACTGCGTTGCCATTACTAAGCATTTAACAAGAAAAGCCAGTATGCAGCTATTTTTCGGGCCAAATGATGTACAGATAATTGCAGCACGGTCTTCTGGCACATTGCTGCAACTGGGCCAAGCTTCCGGCTTTCGCTTACATAAACACTGAGCGGGCTGCTGGGGCGAGTGTATGGTTGAGTGGGTTGTGGGGTTTGTGGGAATGGGGTATGATGTAATTAATATTCGTTGGAACAACTAGCCACATTGAAATTCTTATTAAATTATATAGAGCAAACTCAAAGACAATTTGGGGGAGTAGCATCCGAGCAGCAACAGCAACTGCAACAAGGACAAAAAATTCCTATAGTATAAGCTGAGTTAAATATAAAACTTGTCGAGTGCATTTAGTTGAACTTGGGCCAAGTATAACAAGTTCAAAATTGATAGGCAGCAAGTATTATTTAAGCTCAGCTTTCAGTTTCTGGCTTGGTCTAATATAGGGTATTGTGTATTCGATCAGTGTCATCAGCTTTCTGCATGCACATAGTTGTCAATTTGCTGATGCTTGGCTTTGAACGCGACAACATGACGTATACGTAATGGTTAATATCAGAAGTACATATTTGATTTAATGCACTGAAATTCCACGTTATTAAAAATATGCAATGTTTGAAAACTTTTTTTTCTATGCATTTGAATAAACTTGAAGTTAAAAGTAATAAGACACTAGCAGATACCCTGTCTGTACTTGTTATTTTAAGTGAATTTCACCACAGTTGATCAATATTGTGCTCAGTTATATTTTTATCAAATTAGGGCGCATTATCTTTAAAATATTAATATAAAACTATAAATATATATGTACATCAGCTTATCTTCTTCATCAAAAAATTTATCGTATAATTTTGGGCATCTTAAATGACCCTATTTTTCGCTAGATTATTGAGTGTAGTACAAGTTTAAATTCAGTAAAAAAAAGTTTTTTATTGAGATGTGGTTGATAAGAATCGAAGAAGTGCATATTTGAAAAGTTTTTAAAACTTGCAAATTGTTTGGAATATGGAAATATGAAATCTGATGCGAAGCTCATTAACTGATAGAAAAGGAAAGACAAGGCAATGATGGCTCATTAAAAGGGGGGATAACGAGCCATAATTTTTCGCCTTCTTTGTTCGCTCTTTGGGGCAAAAGTGCATTGTTAGCCAAGCTGACTTGGTCGCTTGCTCGCTTGCTCGTTGGCTCATTAGCGAGGGCATTTCGGACGCGAATGGATTTGGTTCGGATTTTAGGTTTCGGCTTGGTTTCTTTTTACTTTCTTTTTTTTTTTTAGGATAGAATACTGTTAGAGTGGGGTGCACTGTGGCTGTGTAGCTTTGGGGCCTGAGCGACCTTAAAAACTTTCGCACGATTTGACAATGGGGACGTCGCGACGTGGCTGTGATGAGATTTGTAACTGCTCCAAATTGCGCTGTGAAAAGAGCGCCCAAGGGCCGAAAATGTAGAGTAGAGCAAGTTGATGTTGCTCTCAAGCTAGTTGGCTTGAACAATATATATATATATATAGTTGAGCAGCCAGCTCGTTTCTTACATGACGCAAAACTTTTATGGATATTTACTTAAGCTGCGCAAGTTTGGCGTAAGGGGTTTTCACTTTAAAATTAATATAGAACATAATTAAAATTAAATATAAACATAGTGCCAAAATCGAACCGGAGCCGGAGAAGCTAATCGAAATTAAGCAATGGTAACATTTTTTAAGTTTATGGTATTGTTAACCAAAAAACATCGTAGGACAAAGTTCGTAAATATTAATTGAATCTGAATAATTCATTTGTTTCGCCTTGACATCCTTAATAGAACTACAACAACTGAGAAAGTTGCAGTCGGGCGTAACCGACTGTGAAATACTCTGATATCATATGCAATACCATCTGATAGCAGGTGTTACAGAACAGGATGGGTGTAGCTAATAAATACCGATCTTGAAGGAGATTTTTAGTAGTCTTCCGTCCAAATATGCCTTTAAAATTCCGCTAGATAGAGGCTTTTGAATTTTGGGGGCAGGAGCGGGCGTGGCTGAAAAAAATTGTGGTAAAATTTTATAGTAACATTCCTTCCACGTTTGGTAACTATAGACATAGGATCTTAAAGTTTTTGGATGCGGTGGTGGGCGTGGTCAGAAAATGTATATGTTGATCTTTGAAGTAGGTTACCAGCAAGTTACCTTCCATGTTTGGTAACTCTACCTTTAAAATTTTGGGAAATATGCCGTTTTATCGATTTACGCTTTCCGACATATCGGCTTTGGTGATTATGGGCGCAAAATGATCGGTTCTCAGAGGCGCCTACCAGGCATATACTTGGCAAATTTCATATACCTACCATTTTAAATTTTAAGGAGCGGGGAAGGATATCGCCAAAAACCTTCCATCCAAATTTGGTATCAGTAGTCTTAAAATTGTGGGAGATATGTGGCATTATCGATTTGCAATTATCGATTTTATCGATTTCCCAGCTTGATACTTTCTCTGACTTAGGCACAGAGCAGTATATGTTCAAAGTTTCAAGTCTCTAACATTAAACTAATTCAAAATAAATGAAGCGAAACGGATTCCGAATCGAACCGTGATTATTTATTTATTTTTATTTTGTGTAGAATAGTATTATAATAGTTAATAGTTAATTTACGAAGATTTGGTTGTTTTATGTTCTATGGAGATATATTCATGAAACTTGCATAAATGGTTGAATGGTCTTAACAGCTAAACTGAGAAACAAATTACTTGGAAATGTAGAAATGACTAATGCTTTTGACCCTTTCAAACGAAAACTTGTGGCTTTTCTAAAAACCATTGCATTCATTTCGTAATTAAAATACACATTTTTAGAATTCATAATTATAAATTCCCCAGTGAAGGTAGTAAAAGGCAGGTAAATATTTATAGAATTGGGGATTCTCGACAAGTGTTTATTGTTTAAAAATTGTCTTAACAATTTGGACAGCACAAAAAATGAATAATTCATTTTCGAAATATGCTTTTGTTAGTGTAATTCCGAAATTCTTAACTGCAAGCAACTTAAAATTTAATTAACTTCACAAAGCTCTGTTTGAATTCCATGCCATCTAAATGGATGTTAATTATGTATTTGGCTACGATGAATTTTCAGTTAATACAGACGAACAACGGCTTTAACTTATGGGCTTTAACGCATTCGCGTTAATTTCGTGTGATTGATGAAGAAGGCTTTCGAGGTATCCTGGGGCCAGTAACCTCATGTATATATGTATATGCACAGTGTGCTTGTACTTTCATATCGAAGATATTTGCCCGATTAGGCACAGTGCCAAAATTGGAGCGCTATGCTCACTTGGCGGGGCTTGAAAATCGATAGAGCCAATAATCTATTGTTAGCTATAGTTACCAAACTTGGAAGAAAGATTATTAGGATCTTTCTCTATAATCTTTTTCAGCCACGCCCACTCCCACCGCCAAAATTCTCAAAAGTCTATATCTACTATAATTTTGCAAGCTTGGCGGGTAGATTACGACAAATCTCCTTCAAAGATCGGTAATTTTTGGCTATCTGTTATCAGATGATAATACTTATGGTCTCAAAGTATTTTGCAACGTTCTCTCCTGTTTTTCTATGATAGCCGTTGATTTAAATTACTTTAAGAAGAGTAACCAAACTGAAAGCTACTAAGACTCACTGCACTCACTGAATAAACGACTAAAAGTGACGGCCAATTCAAGTGCAATAATCAAAATCCTTTGCGAAAAACAAGTAAAAAATGTTATGGGTAAATGGACACACAGTTGAATTTGTATCGAGTGAGAAATTTGAGGTTGAACGCAAACCGCAATATGCAACGCCTGCCACACCATATATAAAGATACAAGCAGATTGAAAGCAACCGACATAGAGACAGCGAGAGAGAGAGAGAGAGAGAGAGACAGATATAGAGAGAGAGAGAGACAGAGATAGAGACACACACAGCGAGAGGGAAAAGCAGATGACCTAAGGACAGTGAGGCTTTCTCAACAGCTGACCAAATATGAGCAAGACTCTTACATCATCTAGCACTATTACTATTACTATTACTATTTCTATCATTATTACAATTACAGCTCGAATTCTTAAGGCATTTTGTCTTTATTTCGTTTGCCGAGGGGGTGGGTGTGGGTGGTGTTGGCTTTGGTGTGATGAAAGTCTTGTATTCAGCACCACAGGACATTTGCCGCTTGGCTGAGCTGCTTTCGCCGCTGACGTTGCCTACACAAGTTGGCATTGAATTTGCCACACTTTGCTCAATTCGCAGATTTGCACAAGTTGGGTTCATGTTGTGGTCTGTTGCATCGTATCAAATGAAAACGACATGCCAAAACAGAAAAAACACCGTAAGCCCTAAGAGGGGAACTATGATTATGATAGATATAAGAATAAGCCGTATGACAGCCAATTGTTTGGGATGACAGGCGGCGCCCCCTATTGGCGTTTATCATAATAACAATAATATTAATATCAATGATAATAAAGCATATTGAGACAATGGCACTGACATTGAACAATAGAGGGCGCCGTATGCCTCACTGCTCAAGCACGTAATTTTACTTTTCAGGGTAAAAAACCGTTTCTGACAGCTCATCACATTTTATTGTCTCGTTCTCACTCGCTCCCGCACTCGCTCCAGCTCTCGCTCGCTCTCTGTGGTTATGTGTATCGCCTACTTTCGCTTTTGTGTCTGCATCTGTTGCATAGACGTTGTGTAATATGTCAGATTGACACACCATAAATCAATACCGAGCACAGGTAAACAGAGAATTTTGAATACTCTGCAGCAGAGATGCCTGTTTTTGTTTTGATTCCTATTTTAAATCACATCAATTTTTATTTAATAATACATTTTTGTTTCCAATGTACTATCAGTTTTGTCCTGTATCCTTTTCACTTAATGACGAAATTAAAATGTGATCAGTTGGACTTGGAACTGTGATATCATGTCGTCTATTATATCATTGACTAGATGTCAACATAATAAATTCCATTCAAGTCAATGGCATCACAAACAACAAGCGAAACACGCACAGTCAAAAAAATACAAAATAATTGTATTGGAATACAAATAAAAGGGTAACAAATAAAGGCAAAGTCCTAAGGTGGATGCATACATGCATATAAATAGAAAACCTTCCAGGAGGCCAAGTTCGTCTCCGTCTGAGAGTGACAGCAGCACTTGGTGCGTTGCTACACGTTGCATGCCGCCGGCCACGAAAATGTCTTCACCGGCAGACCTTGAGAGCGGGCAAGCTGCCAAAATAATTTCGTAACGCTCGTTTGCTGCCACAGTTCGTGCTACGCCTGGTTTCACCTGCGGATGATTATACAAAATTCATTGACTTTCGCAGCCGTTTCAAATGACAAAAGCCCAATGCAATCGAAATTGCGTGCGCTTTCGCATTCGGTCGGCAAATACAATTTAATTAGATATGGTTATGTATGGTATTATGTTCGTCGATTATTGTACGTATTATTGAAGGTATTGTTGCATAATGTCCATTCACACGTCGCCAGCAGCTGCTTGTGGGCGTATGCGGGTTCTTGACGAGACAGCTTTGGCTCGTTATCAGTTTTGAACAAGTATTCAGCAAGAGAATGAGTCGAGTTGTTGTATAACCCACACAGACGAGTCGACGGCGGGTGCGGCATTGTCCAATTCCGTAAGGAGCCCCATCAAAGCGGCAACAAATCAGTTCAATTCAATTCCAAATAGCAAAACTGTAGCAATGCTAGTCTAGCACACAAAACATACCCACACACAGCTCTCGGCACAATTCTTGAGACCAAAGAAAAGAAAAGAAAGACCAACAAACAACTAGAACTAGCAACGAGCATTGAGCAGCTAACAACTAACAACCAACAACTGGCAACTGGCAACTGGCAACTGGCAACAACAATAACAACTACGAGAATAATCAACTATAGAAGATATTACGAAATTGTGATACCCTAGCAGAACTACACACAAAAGATTATGAGCTCAATGAGACTGCAATTTTTGTAAGTAATTTTTGTTTTTAATTTATATCTCAAGAATACATTTGAGTTTGATTTTTAAGCAGGATGTCGAAACCAAAACGACTCCGATCCTGGTACGTAAAGCCTACGAATTTCTTGTAAGGATTTGGGTATATTTCCAAACTTCTTTTACGATATTCGGTTATCTAAAGATACAATGATTTTTCCGATACAGTCTTGATCAGTATCAAAATCGGAGTCTGTCTGTTTGTATATATACCAGCTGGAACAGAGACACAGACACATTCACATTCAAGAAACGGGATCGAATTTTAAACTTAGGTTATGATTACGATTTCCATTTGGAAATTCAATCGATAAGCATGCGTTTCTGATTCCAATTCCGGTTTGACAACCTGCTTATATCTTATAAATACAGTCTTTTCATACAATGTGAACAGAGTATATCAAACAGGCAGTAAGAATTGCCAGAGTATATCAAACAGGCAGTAACCAATGCCAAGCAGCAATAGTTTCTGCAAATGCTACCTGATAAAATAAAGAAGAACTACGATAAAAATGAAACTTTTGTCTCAGAATGCCTGATGGGGCAGATGTCTGGTTGAGCTCAGTTTATTATTCATAGCTTGCAACATTTTATTTTTATTTTATTTATAGCACATCTGTGTAGAAGTAGAAATCGATCAAATTTTAGTAGTAAAATATTTCAGTTTGTTGTATTTAACTTTCGAGATGTGATCAAATCATATGTAAAACAATGCTTTTTGATAATACATTGTCTTCACGTATTGTGGGACTATAATTTTAGCTGAGTTTGCTTTGTGCATGCTTCGTAAACGTTTCCATGTCCCAACTCTGGCGCTGTCAGAAATGCAAGTAAGCAATCACATATGTATTTGTGTGTGTGTGTGTGTGTGTGTGTGTGTGTGTGTGTGTGCTGGTGTGCGTACCAAACTAACAGTTACATATACATATACGCAGTTACATATACATATACTATATACACTTAAACACTGGCAAACAAATGTTATGCTGTGCCAAATCTCACTTTGGCATTTGCATAGCATACAATTCGAGGGCAACAATGGTTGAGAAATACGAGTGTGAGTGTGTGTGAGTGTGTGTGTGTGTGTGTGTGTGAGTGTGTGACCCTGATTAAGAACACTAGATAAACAAGATTAAATGTACTAGTTGAGAGAGCTCGACTAGGAGGTACCCTGAACTCAGTTTTTCTATAGATTAATTACCCTAAGCTTATTTAATATGAAAGTGCATTTCGTATTTCTTGTACAGTTGATCGTATCGTTTACTACTATTGGAAATCGATTTGTATCGATATTCGCAAAACGTGAGCAATTATCGATGAAATTAAATAAAGTTGATCTGTGTGTGATATACGAGATATGTATATAGATATAGACGGATGAACGGACAGACTGACATGGCTACATCGATTTGGTTGTTGTTGTTACTGGTCAAGAATATATATACTTCATGTCATCGGACATGCTTCTTCTGCCAGTTAAATACCTTTACACAACTTTATCCAATTTTCAATGGGTTCAGCAAATAAACACTTTCATAAACTAGATTAGATAATGGCAACGAGTATTCTACCAATCGAAAAGTTAAGCTTCCTGAAAATAAAAATACAAATGTTAGTCCACTTGATGCTTGGAATCTTAAATTCTTAGTTTTCCAAACGTCTTGTGACGAAATCAAATTTAGAATTTAAAAACGATCATTGATTATTCAATATGTGTACAGGAAAGATTGGACTTATGGAAATGGGAATAAATCGTAAATTAGAATTATCTGTAGAAGCAAAGCTATCGAATTTATGAGAGATCAGAATAAATAAAATGAATAATATTTTAAAAGGTATAAATTGTGCATATCGAAATTGATTTGAGTTTGGATAATAAGTGTTAATAATATCTGTAATCAAATAATATTTATGGTTATGGTTAATTCCAATTGTTATATTGTAAAAGGCATCGAATTAAACGAGTTTTGTTTAAGTTTGAAGTCTTTTAAATGCAAGTAGTCAGGAATTTGGGTTGTTGATGGTTTATTTGGGGTTAAGCTGTCACAAGTGCAATTGCCATAAGAGTTTCCCCGCCTCTCATGCCGCATGCCGCATGCCGCATGCCGCAGCACTGACAGCGGCTGTCATAAAGTGCAATGCAAACGGATTGTGTTGGTAAAAGTGTAATGAAATCCGGATTACAGATCAAAGAGCTTAACACAAATGGGTGCCGAATGATGCCTCTGTGTGCGGCAAGTGGCAAGTGTGGCATATGTTGCATATTGCATGTTGAACGGTGTGTGACTTTTGCCTGCTATTTAAGCTGTTGTCTGTGCAAACACTCGTCACAGCAAGCCAATCGCCACTGATTGAACTCCACCAAATGACTAAGTATGTGTCTGTGTGTGTGTGTGTGTGTGTGGAGAGTGTGGCTGGAAGGGTTTTTGGGAAATAGTTAGCAGTTGACATGACATGACATGACAGCTTTTGACTGCGCCAAATGCTATGAGTGGCCTAAAAGCGCTTCGTCACCCAGATCCGCTTACAAAGCTGACAGCTTATGCTCAAAGCTTATAAAAATAATTTTAAATTGATTGCAACAATGTGAAAAATGAAAAGGATTAGGACATCATTTCGGTCTTTATTCTTATGCCTACAATTTGCCTACTGTCAATTGAATTGATTTAAAAGGATAAACCACGTTAATGAATATTTTTAATGCCACATTTTAAGGATTATGCAAATGAGATGAACCAAATCGAATAAGCGTAATCAATAAAGTCATAATAAACATCAGTATTAAAACACTGAAATTAATTGTGAATAAAAACGTATTTTTTTTGTTGTGCTTCCACAAATGAAAACACATCTGAATTGAATAATTCATCGGTATAATTAGCGAATGGTTTCCAATTCGTTTCGTAATAATGCTAAAGGCACATTTCATAATCATCACTAATATGATATACACACACACACACACACACACACACACACATTGGCATTCTCCGCACCAACTTTGCCTTTTGGCCTTTTGTGACCATCTGCATAAATTTCCATATGAGTTGCACACCCAAATGCACAAGAAAAACGCCACTTGCGGAGAGTGGCTCAACATGCACCATCGAACCAATATCAACATTCTGCTCAGAGTACTTTGCTATTTCTGTTCGTATCAAACTGATGAGAAATCTAATTGCAAATACTAAATGCGAACAAATAATAAAAATTGTAATAATAATGCAGGCGTTCGAGTGCTCGAGTCATTCACTCCCATTTTTGTTAAGGTTTAAGCCAAGTGCTTAGCTACACTTAAGCTTTATAAATAAGGGCTTTGGAATTTGTTAAGCCTTTCACATCAATTAACATAGTCAAAAGCAAACCACATTTTATGTTTGATTGATTTCACACAAATACAAAGCCTTAAGGGCTCCAAAGCATATGAATAACTTTAATTATATCTTCAACTGCAACCCATAGATGATGTGTAATTTTTTGAATCTAGTTGTGGAACTTCGAGTTTACACTCAATTTAGTCAACTCAACTATTACAAATTAGCAGATCCAATGTACTTAACTTAATTAAAACGGCAATAAATAGTATCAGGTTTCTTAACTTGTATTTTTAAATAGTTGCAAGCTTTTCAGATCACATGTAAAATTTGCCGATTCGAATTAAAAAAATGGAAATGCATTTCAAGCCACTGTACGCTGCGCAACTGGCCAGCTAAGCAGCTTATGATGATGATGATGATGCTTACGATGATGATGATTTTGATGCTTACGATGATGATGATGTTGATGCTTACGATGATGATGATGATGACGCTGTTGCTGTTCATTATGATGTTGTTGACCATTACAACAAAAGAACACAACAAATACAGACAAAAAATAGTAGCATACTTTGCTGCGCTGCGTTGACCAAATCCAACGGCATACATAAGCCGCTCTCGCTTGCGCTCTACCCTTTGTGTACTGCACCGCAACCCACCCACCCACCCACCCACTCCATTGCACAACCCCCCCGGCAAACGTTTTTTGTGTGTTTATCTTTTCTTTTGGCTTTTTGCTTTAGTTGCCGCTTTAGCTGGCATTGCTGTGCGCAGGCATTTGGGCGGTTTTTTGTTTTTTTATTTTCTGTTTTAATTTTTGCTTTGTTTTGTTTTGTTTGTTTGTGTGTTTGATGCTCTTCCGTTTGCCCTGTTGGCTGTTGCCTTTCGTTATTTTGCTTTTTGTTGCGGATTGTGTGTGCCTCTGTGTTGGCGGCCTTATCCAGTGTAACTTTAATTGCCAAGGCTGCAGCCAGCTAAACAGAGCATGCCCATTGGCTGCTGTTCATTTGGCAAGCATTCATTCATTTCAATTCACATGCAACTCATTTAAATATCCATCGTCCACAGACCCAGGCTTAAGGCGGATCACCAAACGTGGCCGGCCATTTGTCCTCTCGTCTCAGTTCTAATTCCCGTTTGGCCCTGGAGGCTGGAATCGCATTTGCTGCTGTTGAAGACAGACAGATCTTTAATGCCAATTATACTTCAGGTCAGTTGGTAATGTTCCTTTAATAATCATGGAGAAAGTATAAACTTGGTTTCCACTTAACTCACATTATTACTTATTAGGCGACACTTTTATACACTTTGCAGCAGCAATAGATCATGTTCCCAGTATGTAGCACAAGGAGTACAAGGGAATAAATCAAGAGGAATTCGGAAGTAAGCAATCTGACAATTTAAAAAGGGCCTAGGTTAAATGTACTCAGAAAAAAATCGAATTAAATTTAGAAAATAACCCGGCAAAACTTGAAAGTTATCCTTGCAGCGAGACCTATTTGATCTATTGTGCCTCCTTCTGAGAATATAGCTCTTCCATCAGCCCCAGCTCGAGCACGAATGTGAGGATATTTGTCTTCTATGTCTGTGGAATGCAAAACATGCACCCCTTGAATGCTGCGTCTTCTTCTGGTTCTGAGAATTCCTCCTCTCTTTCACAAAACTTGCATAGATTCTTACTATATATACCTACTTTATTTAGGTTGACAGTGTCCTGTCAATAGACTGGTAAGTATCCTAAGGCTGTTCTTTCCCATGGTTATAACTAGCAACATACCTTTGCCCATGCCGATCTTTGAAGGACATCGCCAACAACCAGCAAGGGCATCTCAACTTAACTCAACTCAGTAATGAGAAAAGGTTAACAAGATAAGCTTGATAGCACAAGTTCCAGGAATAAGGGGATTACCTTGCATTTGCCATATTATTGATATTAGCAACATGTTGGCAGTTAATTTACGTACGGCATGCGTTTCAAGGCACGGAAGCAACATAAAAAGCAAGGGTGTTATTATATTGCAGAAAAGGACTGGACTTAATAAGGCTGCTAGTTACTAATGATTGATTTAAAGTGGCAATTCAGATGTGGCAAATCTGCTTCTACGAAGGATTTAATGTCTGCTGACGAACTATTACAGCGAAACAGCTAAAGTGCTTAATAAAAATAGAAAGCTGCTTAATTTCTGACTATTGCTGCCCGCAGACTAACAAGGCAACTGGCTGCTATTTTACCATGGGGCGTATGATTAATATAGCACATGCGGGTGGCTGGATTGTCTGCTGTTGCTTTTTTTGTGCTAACTTTGCTGCTGTTGCTGCATTTGGATGTTCGCCGAATTCTATTTATTGCTGCTTAATTAATTTACAAGCAAAAATAAATGCTGTTCAATTAAATTATTTATGTTCTGTGGTTTGAGGTTGCCAGCGCAACTCCAAACAACAATAATTATTTCGTCTCGCATTCCAGGCAATTACCCATCAAGGCCAGTTACCAGAATGAAGTACAAGCAACGAGAACCACTTGTTGCCAAGCAAAACGGGCTAAATATGACAAAATGCTAAGGCGATTCGGTTAAAGTGTCAGTCATTAATTTTGCATATGCTGGCCTGAAATTGTGTAGGAGAGCACAGATAATGTTTAGGGGTTATCTGCTCTATAAACTCTATATCCTAGTTGATATAAATTCACGTATATATTTATATTATTTTATATACCTCCAATCAGATCAGTTTATTTTTATTTCAAGCTCTGCTAAGCGAATTGTACATTTCTTGGAATGAAATGAAAATTTAAAAAAATGCATTTGTTTCTCTTATTACAAATTTGGAGAATTGAAATCATATAGAGCATTTTGTTTTTTGAAAAATCTGGATAAGTATCTCTATAAATTTACAGCGCACATTTTGCGATTCTATCAATTTCGAACGTGGCACATGAAAAGCTCTTTTTATTATTGATTTGTAATTACCAGACGTGTGAATGAATCTCAATTCAATTGCTTACGTCTTTCCAGTTTATCTCTATATGATTTTCTCATCTTATCTTTGGCTTTCTCTCTCTCTCTCTCTCGCTGACTATTTACCAGCCTATTAAGAAGCAGTCGCATATAGTAAACACAGACATACATCTATCAAGATCAAGGTCAGACCACCCCACCCAAGTACACACACACACACACACACACACACACACACACACACACATACACATACACATACACATATATGCCCTTACTCAGTCATTTATAAGTAGGACAAGTGATGCATGTAAAGGCGGCCCCAAAGCTGCTCTAGCTGCATCTGCTGCTTCACATGCAAATTATTGTCTCCAGCTGTCTCTCTCTGTCTGCTCTAATGTATGTAGAACATTGTAAGTACACTTAAATGTCCGACTCACACACACACACACACACACACACACACACACACACACACACACACACACACACAGGCACACACAAATATGCACACACTACTAGCAGCATCTTCGTCTTTGCATTTGCCTTCATTGCTCTGCTTGTCTGATTAATACCAAAGACCAGGCTCAAGACCCCAGGCGTTGACGAAGACCCACGAAGTACGGCGAGCACAGTGTGACCTGTAATAGCTTGTAAAAGCCAGATAACTGCTTACTGAATACTTACACACATATCTACGTATGCAACCCAAGTGACAATGAGACTAGCTGAAAGCTAACATTTATTTTAACACGCATTTCAATTACATCCTAGTGAAACTCACCAGTTTTTGGGTTAAAAGTGTAAAATGAAGTTGGGCTAAAGTATGCAACAGGCAGAAGGAAGCATCTCCCATAACTTAATACATATATATATATATATATATATATATATATATATATATATATATATTTCTGCACTTGTTAAGTGTTTGATTGTTATCCCATAATTACAGTCTGTTACTCATTGCTTGACGGTTCAGTTACCATTTTTTATAATCTTGCATACTTTTTATGTTTGCTAATGATTTGAAAGTGATGTCTGTGAAATAGTTTATGGAATGAATTAGTAGGCAACAATGTTTGACACACTGTTCAGCACTGGCCCGCTCACCGGGAGTAACATTTTATTGCCGCTTCGTTTTCAAAACCTGCAGTCTTCGTATCTGACTGTAGATACCCCAAAACCCCAAGTCACCCAAACTAAGTTGCTGTGGTCCATTTTCCCTGTCCGCAACCATTCCGTGTTTTCAACAATATGCAGCAAAAGAGCTTCTCTCTGGCCGCGCTTTGCCATCCATTCGTCTTTGTGCGCTGTGGCTGCTGGCATTCTTTTGTCTTTTGTTTTGTGTGTGTGTGTGCGTGTGTGTGTGTGTGTGTGTGTGTGTGTGAGAGAATACAATGCAACAGTTTTTGGCCATTGCGAGAGGCTGGCAACAAAGCGCTAACCATAATAACAACAATAAAATTATATGAGAAGCGACCCGTCTAAAAACGCACCCAACCCCACTCATTTCCACCCCGCCTTGGTAATAATTTTACAGTCGACGTCGCAGTCGCTGCCGCTGCCGCAGCCGCTGCCTCTTAACATTGTCTGATATGTGCATGGCTTTCACAGCGCCTTTGTCTTTCATGCAAAGTGCAGGCACAGCAGAAAGTTGTCAGCCTCAAATAATCAAGCGCATCGCCAAGCCACCCCCCCCCCCCTTCCACCCACCTCTCCACTGCCTCCTTTCTTTGTCTGCCTAGAACTGGGCAAACAATCGCCATTTGTTTTTTGGCCGCACGGGATACGCGCGCCGCAATTCCACTGATTAGCCAAGAAGCCAACTTCAACTTCAAGCCTGCCACACATACACACAGAAAGAGGCAGGTCAAGACAAAGATCTAAGCCGAAACATATATATATATATAATATAATATTTATTATATATATAATATAATGGTGTAGTTTATGTAGGTGCTTATGAATTGCCTACTTGGTTACCTTTAGGGTTGGCAGAGTTCATTGATCTTTCTCTCTCTCTGCTTCTTCCTCATTGTTAAGTCCTTGTTAAATTGTCTTAGTGTAGTGTAAACTATTAAATGCTATGTGCCGTTATATTGTCAGCAGACTTTGCAGACAAGTGGTCACATTGGATTAGGTATTTATAACTTAACAATTGACTGGCTCTGAACATATAGTTGCGGAAATGAAAATAATATCAAATTAAAACTAGATTTTGCTAGATTTTTCTTTATAGCGACATAATATAATTTCGGTCATTCGCAATACATAAATAAATCGCAGGTGTTAAATTAATGCAAATCAATGGGTCTTTGCTAGAAGATTATGCAATAACCCAATTTACACAGCTTTGAGTATGAGAATGAAATAAATTTAAGACATTTTCATAACGAAATGTTTGTATTTTATATACACACAAAAGTCAATTTTGAAGCTCTGAACTGAAAAATGTGATATTTATTTGGCCGTCACTGTATATAGATACATATTACAGCGACGTTGTCAAATTAAACAAAGATATATTTTAAAATCAAATTTAATGAGTATAAATTATGTTAATATCACGGGTAGACTTAAAAGGCATAAAGACAACATTAGATAGACAGAGAGAGAGCGAGAGAGAGAGAGAGAGAAAGAGAGAGCGAGAGAGAGAGTTAAAAATAAATGCAAAATAAGTGAAAAACAATTTGATGCGTTTACTCGACTTTAAATGATTCCACATCACTTGGCGCCACTTTGGTGCGTTTGCTGGGCACTTTGATTGGCATCGAGATCCTTGAAGGAACTACTATGAACAGTTGGCAACTTTTTAAAAGTGGTTAACTGCTCGCCAACTCGCCAACTACCTGGGAAAAAATGCTGAAGTGGCAATTTTTTTTTAGTATCTTACGCTCTATTTGCGCAGCGAGTTCGATTGTAAACTTTTTAATTATTATTTTTTATGATGAGAGTGGGAACTGTCTGAGTGTGTGTGTGTGTGTGTGTGTGTGTGTGTATGGGCGGCCCTTGAACTAAGCTCTGTGGCTCATTGGCCCATAGGCCCCTCAAAATGGACAATTCAGTGGGGCGTCCATCTAACCGCAATGTTCGCCAGTTTTGGTGCGCGTTTCGCTTTTATTTTCATTCAGGCCACTAAATCCCAATCCCGCTAGCCCCGTTCGGCCCAAAACTAACCATTCAACCACCCAACCATCCAACTATTCAACCAACCATCCATTCAGCTCGTCACCCACCCCGCAACCAGCCACAAAAATTGGCGGCTGACCTTGCTCGTTCCCTTTATTAAAAATTGAAAATTTGCACAAATGGAAGCGACGACGCATTCGTTATTCAGATGCCAGCACTGGCTCTTCCTTCTTCTTTAAAAAAAAGAAGAAAAAAAGAAGAAACTACGACTTCTTTAGACAAACCGAAGATTACATGCTCTTATAACTTTATAACTTTTTAAATTTAAGCTTAAATTAAAAGGGAAGAAAGAATAAGAATCTGCCCGACACTTTGAGATTCCGTACGTGGGAGGTTTTTTCCTTACCGACCTATCTCAGTTAGTATTTATAATGAAGAAAACGAAGTAGAATCTGAACACGGCAGCAAAACGGGCTATTTCTGCCCGAAGTCAGTCGGCTTTATTGGCCAACACTCGCTTGAGCGAACCTAACCAAACCAAACCTCGCAGTCTGTTGTTGGCTGGCTGTGAACTGAGTATTCTATATATAGAAGAATAACATCAAATTAACATCACAAATTGGAAGAAATACAAAAAAGAGCATTCAAGTGTCAATCTTTAATTTGAATATTTTCCCGATTGCATTCGAGCTGCAATCGTATTTTTTTGTAGAACTCGTTCTTTGTGAGTAGCCAATTCAAATGCGAATAGAATGTGGCTGAAGTGACTAATGTTATAATCAAATTATAAGTGTTGATGCTGAGCTTATTGCCATTTGCAGTAGAAGGACAGAGAGATAGAGAGCGAGAGATAGAGAGAGCGAGAGAGCGAGAGAGAGAGAGAGAGAGAGAGAGAGAGCGAGAGCGAGAAGGAGAGGGTTTATTAACTACCGGCTGCTCCTTCAATTGTAACACAAATATAAATATTTGAGAATATAAATATTTAAATAGATCAAATTTGAAGAGATATTTTCTATTAAAGCGCAATGTTCGTGTTTTGTACATTTTCAATGGACTCCGGACACAAAACGAGAAAGAAAGCAGAGAAGGAAACTGAAAAGTCAACTCAAAAGTTGTTGTCTGTTGCTTAATGGCGCGCAAAGTAAACTCAATGAGAAAAAATTAAATGCCGGATGTGGTGTCAATTATGTCGTAGAATTTTAAGTGGACTATACTCATTTGGATTTTTACTACAGAGTGTTCGGTTTTGCTAGCTTGCGTATATGTACGTATACTTGATAAGAACCTTTGCCCAACACTTATAGACTATTCCGATACTAAATGAAATGTGAACCAATTCGGTATTTGTATTTATGTCCATATTATTATATTATATTATTTGTTATACTTATTTAGCCATATTATATTATTAACCGTATATGTTATTCTCCGATATATTTGATCTTGTATAGCATTCACTAATCACTAATAATCAATTTTTATGGGTAGGGTCTTGTTTTGTGACAGTGCACTGGGTATCTCTGAGTCGTGGACTATCAGTGTTTCAGTTGCAGCATGCTCCGAACTTTATCTTGTAATTGTTTGGTCTTCTCTACCTTTCGGTTTGTCCACACAATTAATTAACTTTGTAGTATAGTAAAAGTGCGAGCAAAATGCACTAATTATACCTTAATGTTGTTATTTAACAATTGCTTTGATCGTTCCTACTACTTTTATTGTCATTGTTCATATACTGATTTTATAGTTAGTTAGTTAGTTTGCCAAAGGGACTTGCTGATGACTGCTCTGACGGAGCCGAACTTTGGGCAGCCGTAACCTAGAAATCAAGAACAGGTAACATCTAGTACAGGTGGCACATGTGACGTGTGGCAGGTGCCCAACTTGCAACTTGCAACTGGCAAATGCAAATTGTTGCCAAGCTAAGTGAATTCGGAGGCTTGATGGCATTGCCCTCAGCCAGAGCTGCCGCAAATTTCACTTAAAAACTGATTTAGTAGCAACACCAGAAGCATAAGCATTAACATTTCCCCACACACACACACACCCGCACACACACACACACACACACCCTTTCCATCTTCTATGGCACTAAGCGTGACCTTTCTTGCCTGTACTTTGTGCAAAGTTTTGCAGCAGCAGGCAGCAGGCGGCAATCAAAAATATCAAGCATACGCCGCGTGGTTGCATAAAGTAGGTGCAACATGAAAAGCGA
The DNA here is from genome assembly GCF_018153295.1 of Drosophila grimshawi. Classification (NCBI taxonomy): domain Eukaryota; kingdom Metazoa; phylum Arthropoda; class Insecta; order Diptera; family Drosophilidae; genus Drosophila; species Drosophila grimshawi. The sequence goes on along the minus strand of NW_025063692.1, from coordinate 18,094,041 downwards.
AATACAGGCAAAGCAGATACAGTGCTTTGTGTTTTTTGTTGTTGTCAGTTTGCAGTACAACAGTTCATTATGTGTACTCCTAGTCTGATACATTTTAGCTTTGATTTGAAGGCAGTTGCAATTTGTAAGTAAAGTCTTACACTTACAACAAAAATCCGTTCTGTATTTTGGTTCACCTTATTATTCAGATAGCATATATTTGAAGAACGGAAGATTATGATCTCTTCTCATTAATTTTATATTTAATTATCTTAAGGTCCAATGTATAATTTCTATAATGTTTTATTATAATATATTACAAAGATTTTACATTGTTTGTAACTTAATTTGGAAAACTTACGATTTTTATAGGCCTCTAAGTTAGACAACAGCTAAACTGTAAGATATCAGTCGAGAGTGCAAATTTCATTACCAATTTCTGAATTTCAAAAAGCATTTTTCTCAAAATACTGACTTATGAGCTTTTATAGCTCAATTCTTTAGATATTGCAAGTGAATTTCATTGACTTTATCAGCTCAACTTAAACTCATTTGGTTAACGATTATATTTATTCTTGTTCTCCCTATTTTGGCACTTGTGAAGCACTGTGCGCCGCCCAATTAGGTTCAGTTTTAGCCACTGCGCCTAAGTTCGTAGCAATTAACAATAACAGTGGGGTTGAGGTTCAAATTTATTATGAGCCCCAAATTGGTGACTCATTATGGAATCCAATGAATTTTACGACAACCAAAAGAGACTAATTGAAGTTGAAGTTTCCAGTTATACTTCTTAAAAGAAGCTGAATAAGTACTTAAGTTACATTGATATTCATTGCTGTTTTTTGTTTTGATTAGAAGAAGACAAAATTGAGAAGAAAATTAAATATTTTAATAAAATTTGATGCAAAGTAATATGATGCTTGTTATTTTCAATTGGATTAAAGCATGATTGAGCATAATGACTGCGATATTCTGTGATTGTGCAATCGATTCAAATTTCGTATTTTTCTGCAGCAAATTAATAAATTTAATATCGATGTGATGAAATTGCTTAAGGGGCCGGTTTTGCTTAGCCTTGAAATTGCTGCTTTTTACTTATCTTAACCTTGATATTTCTCACCTAGCAATTTTTTTAAGACCTTTTTTTATTACATGTTTCTCCAGAAGCGCAATAATTGTCACTTTACTGACTCTCAGCAGTCATTCTTATTAGCAATGTCATCTGCGCGTATTCCACTCAAGGTCGATGGAAGGCATGTAGGGCTTTCGAGGTGTGTGTGTGTGTGGGGGTGTGTGGGTCTTTTGCGCATTAGTTTTATTATATCCTATTATGTGTTGTGTCATGTTCAGACTATGGCACTGCATATATTATGGACAAGAGCTAAATGGTTGCCATATGCAGGAGAAGGAGTTGAAGGAGAGCAAGCAGGTGGGGGAGAGAGTGGCTGAGTGTGTTGGAAGCTTGTGCTTACATAAATAGATTGACAATGTGTGTGGAAGTCAACTGCATTCGTGTCGATTCAATTACAAGTTCAACGATGATTGTCATGGCAACCAAATGAAATTGCAACCAATTGGCTTTCCCTTAATTAGTTAGTCCGAGAATATCGATAGCAATATTAACAAGTGTCCCTGACACTAACACACATACGGACATCTACACACACACACACACACACACACACAGATAGAGCAATGTCTTATCTGATGGACAACAGCTCATTTGGTGAGCACTTCTGATGCAACTGAATGCAGGTTGACTGACACAAGTCAAGGTGGGCTGGGTGAGGGGGGGAGGAAGGGGACGGAGATCGAGTCTCGATTGCTGTGTTGCCCCCTTTGCGAACGTGTCAGGTGCAGCTTCCAGTAATGCCTCAAATGATGAGCTCAAGCAAATAATAAAGTTGTCTACATTCTAATTTATTGATTGATGATATATTTGTAATATTCAGAAAATGTATGTAAAATATTTCATGGTATATTCTACTTTTTTATTAAATCAGCTTCAAATTTGTCGTCAATTGAGTTTGCCGACTATTAACCCAATAGTTCTTGTTCACATCGACATTTGAGCTTTGCACGTTGAGAGTTAAACTGCAAAGAAAAATGTGAATGTGAATGTGTGCGTGGGTGTATGTGTATGTGTATGTGTGTGTGTATGTGTATGTATATGTGTATGTTTGGGCTAGGGGCATCCACATAGCAGTGAAATGCAATGTTTCATTGCAACCACAATAACACAACCGCATTCTGTGCTCATTCTTTGGCCTCGAGCCACATCTGGCCAAAAAAGTATGCTACATTAATGTTATAAGCTGACTGTGTGTGTGTGTGTGTGTGTAGACAAAAATCAATAGAAAAATCAAGCAAGCCATGCATAATGTACGCATATCATTATCAGCGAGTTCACTTGCAAAATTGTATTCGCATAAGCGCATTTTACTTTCTGTTATCTGTTTTTATTTTGTTTCATTTTTTTTTTATGTGCACAAATATTAATATAAACAAAGATGAAATTTTGAATGTTTTTTACTTGTTATGCTAAGCCCTATATAAATACAAATAAAAAACACTTTACCTGGAGCTAGGGAAAATATGTTTAAATTTAAATAAATATTCTATGATTTTTCGTGCATAGTGCATTGTATATTTTCTTCGTTTTTTTTGAGGAAATAATTTGAAACCAAAACAATCAAAGAGTTGCTCAAAAGATATTTATGTAAATATATATATATATATATATATGGCATTTATAAAGGTAGGTAATGCAATGCCTTTTTGCTCAGTTTATAATATTATGACACACAGACACACACATACACACAAACCCGCATCCATTGAAATGTGTCTTTGGCGACAAATTTTCATAATGAATCACACAAATGCGCAAATAATATAAGCAGCGCCCATAGCACGACAGGAGTAGTCGTCCTTGGGGTCGCGTCATTTGCATTTCACATGTGGGCCAGTAAGTGTGTGTGTGTGTGGCTGTGTGTGTGTTTGTTGGCACTAAGCCGTTTTGGTCTAAGAGTTTGCAAATACAACAACAACAACAACAACAAGTGCAAACAGTTTTTGCGCTTTGGAAATGTAATTTGTTGAACTAATTGCCGAGATAAGGAAAATGTATTTGAAAGCAGTCAACACATAAGACAAAAGAGAAGAGTTCAAAGTTATTCCGATGGAAAAATTAATTTTGATAATAATTAGTTAATTAGTAAATGCTGTCTTTGTATATAGACATTCGCTAATTTTAGATAGAATTTAAATAAAAGCAGAGAGCAACAAATCATAATCAACTAAACACAAAGAGTAAACAAAACTAGTCTCTCAGCTTAACATAATGGTTTTACATTAAAAGTCTACACAGGGTATTCACAAGTTCATCACACGCGTAATTTGGTTTATTGCATTTTCCATTTTGCTGTTCAATATTTGATTCGTTGCCTTGCAGATCTTTGCTGTTGGGTGTAGCAAAACTGTTCAAAGTGCGGATAGTGATTATCAACATAATTATGAAGATCATATGATGACCATCATCATTCGACAGTACGAAAAACAGCCGTCAAACATTTTGACTGACGTAAGCAAGTTTCTCTCGGATTTATTTATTTTCATTCATCTGCGATTGTTAATAAACAATGAACCCAACAACAGACAAAGAAATGAAAAAAAAACCGGCATATGCATAATTGAATTATAGTTCCAAACATGTCGGGTAGTCGCCCCGGACAAGTGCATAAACACGGTTTCATCAGTTGCTACTTGAATAAAGAATTTTTTAAGAGAACATTAAACTTGCTCTTGCTGCAAATGTATTTTAATCAGGACGTCAAACGGAAAAGGAAATAGCAGCTTTGCCGATTGAAATTCAGAACCGATTTCATTAGTTCTATAGTCCCATAACGGAACGGAATACCGAAAAATATTGGAACCCATTTGTGACCGGACCCTAGACCGAAATACCATGCGGTTTGCGACACTGATTATGATAGCATGAACAAAATATTTGTTTTACTGGGTATCTGCCAGTCGTGCAAATACAACTCTTAACTGCCGTCATGCTTATTTAAACAGCTAGGGGAATTGCGTAACGCTTCCCCATGATATGCATAAATGTATTTTTTATTTATTTGCATATATATATATAGTATAGGATAGTAAAATGAAATTTTCATTCAAAAGCGAGAGATACACATTCACTTTTTTTTATTTATTTATTTATCAAAAGTTATTCATATGTAATAAAATAACATATGAGTGTATTTTATTTATCCTCGATTCATCACTGTACCTTATAAAATTAAACGTATCGGAATACAGCAGACACAGACACTCACGCACACACACACATTTAGAATAGAATTTAATTTGTTTGGCAACGTTGACATTTAAAATGTATATGTAGACAGTTACAGAGATATTTATACAGAAATCGACAGTATATTAAGTTGAAATCAACTCGATTTAAATTGAGAGTGAGATTAGAGTACTTGAGCTGTGATGCCACATAAGGTGCCACATTAGGCAGAATAAGTTGAAGTTAAAGACGAATCTTGGATCATGTCTATTTGAAGCCAATAAAATAAAATTTAACTGCGATGAGCGTGAAAACTTCGAATCGTTAACAAATCCCAATGAGACTTAGTACGGTTCAGCAAAAAGAAAATCATTAAAAATAAACTAAAATTCTTCAATTATGAACATATTTTCGCTCTGAACCAACATCAATAAGAGGAACATCAAATCGAAATGTGAAACAGCAAATTAAGCTGATTAGCCTTGCCAATTGATGATTTATTATGTTATTATTCATTGCCGATCATATACATAAATATGTGTATATATTTGTATATGTATTTAGTTATATGCGCATTTAGCTTTGACAAGCAACATAATTAGATTTATAATTGGTTATTTTTCCAGCCTTTTAAATTTTAAAATTGTGGTTGTCATATCAATAATTGCGTTCTGCTTGAGTTCATTCGCTGTATTCATTGACCCATTATCTGCATATTATGTCTTTACCATTTTGCCATTAGGAAAGTACATTAATATTACTTTTGTCTGTTATCACTTAGAAAATTTAATACGTTTATATCAAGTAAAAATATTTTCTTTTCCTGCATTGAAATCCTTTACATTTTTTCTAATTATTATATTTTATATTATTATTATTATTAATATTCTGATTATTATTATTAAACGTAAACAGATCGCCAGCAATCTAATAACCAAATTTGGGGATATATGTGGTTCTATCGATTTATCGCTCTAGTCAATGTAGCACCTCAATTTTAACACGTAGTCTTTTCTATTAGCATTGAAAATATACATTTCTATACACATATATATATAGACCGAGACTTACATTTACATTTTTAAACTCATTAAGTGTGAAGTTTTGCTATAATTTTGACATGGATACTGACACGACACATCGTTTAAACTGAATTTGGCATTGCATCATTTGGTGTGCATCATCTTGTCTAGTGTCTTTCCATTTTATATTTATTATTATTTATTTGGAGTCTGGAAATTGATCCGAAACTTGGTTTCTATTTACATAGGTATATTTCCCTTTTTTATTTTACACAATTGAATTGCGTAGGCAATCGCTGTAACTAAATTGAAATTCATTTTCTTTATTTTTTTTGCAGGTTACGCATACGACGCGTCAGTCTGAAAACGGCAAGCGGTAACTCAAGTTCATATGTAAATTTGAATGCGCTGCGAGAGGATATTACACATTTACTATGAACTCTGCGACGCATTGATGAAGACACTTGTACATAAGCTGCTTTATTAATTTCAAATATTTTTGTTGTATTTATTAAAGAAATAAAAGCAAGGCAAAATCTATCAAATCACAGACTGATTGCTAAGAAATTGTTTGCCTTTCAACTAATTTGATTGGTTTTTATTAATTGAATGACTTTTGACCTAACAGATTACAAATAATTGATGGCAGTTGAGTGTTTATATGAAAACATAAAGCTGAACTTAAAATTTAAGTCTTAAGATTTATTGTATACCTCTCTAGGGCATTAAAACTTCGTCAAGCCGAAGATGATTGGTGTATTTTTTTTGTTTTGTTTTATGCTTTCGGTTTTATTTCATCTGCTGTGTTTGCAGCAAGCTTAAGCTAAATGCTGAGGTCCACCCACACACACACAGACACACACACAGACACACACACACACAGACACACACACACAGAAACCCACAAAGAGAGATATACAAACGCTTAGCTGTCGTAACGGCTTCACGCAACAGCATTCCCTTAATGGCAAGCTCTTAAAAATGTCGAGCGTGTGTTTGTGTGTGTGTGTGTGTGTGCGTAAGAGGTGAGAAATCGTGAGAAAAACGTGCTAAAGGATTTTCACCAGCGCAATGGACTTTTCAGCCGCACCCGCATTAGCTTTGTGACCCATTGTGTGCTCATTCGGTGTATTAAGAATACTGCCAAATTATCTCTTCTCTATCTGTGGTGTGTGTGTGTGTGTGCGTGTGTATGTATGTTGTGTTTGTTTGTATGCATGTGTGTGTGCGTGTGTGCTAGTCGAAAAAGTCAACTGGTCGCACCATGTTGCCACCTTACAGTTCATTAGGGCGTGAACGGGGGCAGGGACACGTCTTTCTGGAGTTGATCTTCAAACTAACACTTTGGCACAAGCTCGCCTTAAGGTGCTCGCTTGCTGGTAGCACAAAAACACTTGTCACCACTTGCAATACTTTTGCCGCAACGCTAACGAGCAACATACACGCCCACACACACACAGACACACACACAGACACACACACACATACACACACCCATACACAATACAGCAAATGACATTTTCATGCCGTCAGTTTAGCACATGTTACAACTTTTGTCAACACGAAGTTTGTCTTTCGGCCAGTCCATTGCACGCCAGCGTCCTTGTGAACAAGCCATAGTCCACAGCTACCCCTGCACCTCCGGCGAGTGCCTATTTGCAGTGGCAGTCTAAAAGTGTAACAATTCTTTTTCTTGCTGCACATTGTACATATTTTGGGAGTGGGAGAAGAATTTGAGCAAGAGCAGCCGCAAAAATTTCATTGTTGGTCAAATGTTGTTTACAAACACACACACACACACACACACACACACACACACACACACACACACACACACACACACTGACAAGGAGTTGGGGCCGTGTAGAAAGCATATTAAAAATATGAAATTTTTGGCAAACTTACGACACGTAAATATTTGCAATATTGCGCATACGCCCCGCTGGACATCGCATATGAGTACGGTCCAAGCAGAGGCTAACGGAAAACTAAAAATGTAATTATTAAACAATGGAAGCAGTCTAATATACATTTATTTACTTACACGCCCAGTTTCGCACACTGTGCCGACACAGATAGAAATAAATTGAAAGCCGTTTGCGCAGCATGTTTAATAATATGTCAATAGCCAAGTTATAAACTCTTTGAAGTGAAATTATTAATTAATGGGCTTGGGAACATTTAGGTCACATTTGTGACATTTGAATGATACTCAGAAATACCTAATTGGGACAAGCGGTCAAAATGTTTACGTTTAATCAAAACTTTCATTCGAAACTTGAACGAATAAAATAAATATAACCAAATTAAAGGTCAATGTCCATAATATTTAGGACTAAACCCTAATTTACGTATAAGCTAAAATATAGCGTGACATTCAATTTGGGAAAATGTTAAAATCAAATCTAACAAATACATAGCACATCAAAAGAGTATAGATAAACCTTCAAATTATTGAATGCCTACGCAAAATCAATTTCATTTTAAACATATTGTATATTGAACTAGCCAACATCCAACCAACCAGCCAAAAAAAGAAAGAATTCATATAAATTGTTTACACTCGTATAAATAAATAAATGAAATAGTTGACTTTTGCCTAGGCACACAGTTTCTTCAGTTTATTTTTCTTCCAAAATGTTATTTTTAACTTAAGCGTTTATCACATTGTATTTCGCTCTCACCTGCAGTTTAGGTTTTTTTTTTATTTTGAAAATTTTTTGAATTTAAATGTTTTTGGGTGCTTCTTAGCAGATGCGGCTGTTTTCGAATGACCCGCAAATACTTTAACGTATTTCACTGCTGAGCTATGTCTTTCTACCGTTTTGTACTTGACATATAGTAACCATAACATTGTTTCAGATTTGAGCGCATCTCACTTGGCTGGCGACAACACATCCAAGTGCGTTCCTTTCGAAAACGCTTTCCAGCAACTCAAAACAACGGCCAACAACAACAAAAACACAAAACAAATCAGCAGGCACAGCAAAAAAAAAAATAAATACAAATTTTAAGGCCGACGCGAGCGCGCAAATCTCTCAAAACTATTTATGATTAGCCGTTTTTTTTTCTTTTAAATTTTTTTTTATGTTTTTGTTTTTGGTTTCTTGCTTTTTGGTTCTTATTCTGCTGCTGCTGCTGCTGCCGCGTGCGAGACGCGCGCCACGAATGCCGAAGCCGTTATGATGGAATCTTGCAAGCATCTGGCCAACTTATCCTTTTTAGCGGCCGCCACAAGCGACGCCGACTGCGACGTCGACAGCGAAGGCGAGACACGAATCACGAGTTACGAACGACCAGGCGAAAGGCGTTCGTTTCGCTCGGCGTAACGTCGGCGCTTATGGGTGGTGGGTGGCTGGGGTGCCTAGTTGGGTGTGCCGAGTGCAATTGCAGGCGTTTAACTAACAGGCAAAGCGCGAGTGTTGCGTGCCTGTGTGACTGCGTGTGTGTGTGTCTCTGTGTGTATGTGTGTGTGTGTGCGGCGAAAACAAAACGCCAGCGGAATATCATTTTTACTGCTTGTTTATTATTTATTTATTGCTGTTGTTTTTGTTGATATTGTTGTGTTTCTGCTTGTGAGCTTCAAAATAAGACTGCAAACAAATTTCCGTTACCGGTAACTCACATTCACACACACACACACACCAACACCCACACCCCCACGCACACTTACATCACAGAAAGAGACCCATTTACAAAACAATGAAATAGCAATTGAAATCCAAACAATCAAAGACCTGGAAACTCTTTAAGTGTGCCAAATCATAAATTGATACAGAAATTGAAAATATCCGATATGAATAAAATACATTCATTTGATGTTAATTAAAAAAAAAAAAATCAGATATAAATATAACTAATTAAATTTGTTGTTTGCATGAGCAAATTATAATCATATACAATGCAAATAAATATACCAGTATAATAAATATATCATAAAAACATACGTATGTATGTGGCTCGACTGCTTGAATACCCTGCGAATTCGACATAATGATTATATCTTTTACATTAGACTTGTGAGTAAAATTGAAATGATGATAGTAATGATTAATAATAGGATATAAATAACTCAAAACTTAATGTAAGGGCTATATGTGCACATATAAGAAAATCAGAAATACTTTTCCAAATTGTAACACAATTTTACCCTGTAATTAAGGTTACTAGAAAGACAAAAGCTGACGTTTAAAAAAAATATCTTCTGAATATTAAGGTGAGTTACCCTTGGCATTTTCCAACATTTATAGCGATTTTCATTTCTGACTGTATTCATAAATGCTACTAAAGCACACAGTATACAATACTGGACCCAATTAAAGTTGTTTAATTAACCAAACATTCTCTGTTCAATATGCAAATATGTTTTGGGTAATAAATTCTGTATGCCCTTCATTATACCCATTCTTATACATTTTTAACGAGTACAGAGTATGAAAATACAACCATACATAAACTTTCGAGGAGCGAATTTCACTGTCATGTGGAATGATCGACATGTGTGTTTATGGGGCTATATTTTATTTATTGGCTTTTTGTATACATATCGGGAAGAAAAACGAAGGAAAATGCCATAAATATTTTCTAGCTGTGCAACAAGTGTATGGGCCATGAAAATAGCTTATAATAAATTTCAAATAACTTCAGCTAAAACAACAATTCGTAAAATAATTTCTCAAAAGGAACAAATGTCTTCCATAAACGATTTCCGAGTAAATAATTCTGTTATAAGCTGGTTGAGGAGAGCGGAGCACGGCAGAACTGCCAGTAAGCTTCAATATAAATATAAATCAATAATATATTGTATAAACTAAGAAAGAACAATTCAAATTTTCTTCCCTTCCAATTTAAAGTTGATCAATTTAAATTTTGCTCATCGTGCCAGTAGCCTAAACCGAGTATACTATCAGTCATTAATCCTGTTAATCAATATATCAGCTTTAATCGAGTTATCTTGCATTTACTCAAGACATTTAGTCATCGAGCTTTTAGGTTAGAGCGAGTTTTCTTGCATCCGCTTAACATTTTCAACTTCGATGCTCTTTCTACTGGTGCTCAGCGTTCAAGTGTAATCCAGTTTGCCTAGTTTTTAGTATTCCATCATCTCTCACTGTCTCTGTCTATCTCATTTGTCCCACTTTGCATAGGAATTCAAGCTAATATTGCTTACGGTATTTACTGTTCTGTTGTTCCATATCTGATGCGATTTGTACTCTCGCTTTCTAGACAGTCCAGCAGACTGCACTCGTGACATTTGCAAATGGACGATGCGATGATGTAACCCAAATATTTTTTGCTGCATACTTGCAGGCGTTGGGGCAACCACTGCTACACACACACACACACACAAAGAGAGAGAGAGAGAGAGGGTGGTAGGCGCGAGAGAGAGAGAGAGACAAAGAGTGGGAGATGGAAAGAAGCGCTAAAGCAAAGAAGCAGCTATAATTGCATCCAGCAAATGCAAATGGTAAATACTCTCAGTGTATGTAAATTCGCTTTGTGTGTGTTCTTGTTTGAGGAATGCATTGTCAAAGGCAGCGAAGCGACGTATTAAGTGTTGAACGTAGCCGAACCTGTACATACTGTATATACAAAATATTAAAAAATAAAAACAAAAACAGGGCACAAAAAAGTATTTAACACTGGAGCCAGTGAAAAACATATTTAAATTATAGAAAGACAAAAAGTAGATCAACATTTTGGATTTTATTGCTCGATATTTGCGACTTAAGTTCCAAATTTGATTCCCTAGTTTTCGTAATCTCTTAGACCTAATAGATGGGGGTTTCCTGATCAATAGGATTAATAATCCAAATAGGGTTTTACTAGCAATATACCTTTTAAACACCATCAGGTGTATCGATTTTGGGAGTCGGAATGGCCGCGATCATCCAATTTTATTATCGATCTCTCGAGGTAATAGATTTTTCATATTTTGTGACTCTAGCTTACAATTCATTGAAGATCCTGGGGGCGGGGGGTATGGGTGTGGTCTAAAAATGGATGTGCTGATATTTGAAGCACAAGTCCAACACCACACAATCTTCGAGTGGACGTAGCAACCCAATTTCAACACATTGACTGATGGGGGCACAGACCAGTAATGTTCCAAGATTCCAGGCTCTTGCTTTGGCAGACAGCACGACGGACATATCAGATTATATAAATAAATAATTGCTATCCGCGTATAGAAATAATATTCACTAAGAAAGTTACCGGATCTTACATTTGGCCTTTGAATTTTACTTTGGAAATTTCGACTGACGGTTTCAATTCCGGTTCCGGTTCGATGACAGAAATAAGAAAATGAATGTGTGCGAATTTGTGAGTTTGGCTGTGTGGGTGTGCGAGTGTGTGAGTGTGGGTTTGTGCTATTTGTTGCGCACAGCATGAAAACTTCTCTAACTACCATAATTGTGATAATGATGATAAGGTTATAGAGGGGGGCTGATGATGAAGATGACGGCGACGTCAACATCGTAAGCGTTGGTCAAGTCACGTTTTGGGTGCTGCATGTGACACTTCCAGTGCCATTGCCGTTACCGTTATGGTTCCCGTTGCTGCTGAAATTTCAATATATACATATTCCTTTGCCTATCGGGCCCACCAACTGATTATCAAGCGGGGCACCGTGAAGCGAGCTGACTTTAACATACTCAACAATCAGCATGTGTGGCAACCCCCATCGCTATCCTTGTTGGTTGATATACCCAAGCTCTTATTGATACTTTCTTTCTGAAATTAAAAAAATAATAATGAAATTTGCTCTCTCGACTGGTATGTTATAAGTTAAATAATATCTATAGCTATATAAGGAATATGTATGTCAATGATTCTTTATAAATATTAGCAACAGAAAAGCTAAAATTTAATGTTCTGTGCACAGAGTTTTATGTACACACATTAAACAATAACACCCTGAAAATTCGACTTTTTTTTTTTTAAACATAATATGGAATTAAGGAAAGAAAAACTCTGGTTCTTGGCCAGACACAAGCTTCTATTTTAGAAATATGCTTTCTGAATAATAGGCCATTGGTGCCGATCTTCTAAAATGCAGTACATTTTTTTCTGAGTGTAGCTTTAAAAAGGGAACAGGAATATATACATATATAAACCCTATGGGGAAAAAGAATCTTCCTTCTGGCTATTACAGAGCTTTGCACGCTTATATTTTTCTATGTAAGATACACCTACATTTCATGTCAACATTTTCGTATGGTGTTCTTGAACACTTGCCACACTGTGCGGCGCAACGGAAAGCAGTGCGAAGCCAATGTAAATCATCTGTGCGTTTTTTGTTTTTAGACCCTGGACTTAAACGCTAGAAACGGGTGTATCATTATTTAGAATTTGTGCTGTGTGAATACATACATACATATGTATATGTATTGAGATATACAAATATATAGTGCAAGTGTGAATGGACAACTAATAATAAATAAATAAATCGAATAGGCACTTTGAAGTGTTTGTTTAGCTTATGCATTTAATGCATTCAAAGCATAAAATTGAGCATTTGAGATTTAAGAGTTTTTGTATGTTGTACGAATATAACCATTAAAAAAAGGATCTCTTACCTGAAAGCAAGGGTTGTGTTCTTAAGCATGTTTGATTTTCTAGTCGCACAGTTTTTAACGAAGCACCTCGCTGTCTGCATTGTTACGTTTTCAATTAGAACGCGACAAACGAGAAACTGTGTGGGCGACGGCGAGTAGCTGTGCTTAATTATAGCCATTGACGACGTTTTTCGACCCTTTCGGTCAACTATGGTCTTTGCTTTCTTTGAATCCCTCCCCTTCTTCCTTTTTGTTTACTCTTCATGGTCATACAACTCACAGCTCACGGGCTTCGCTCACGTTGACATTGCACAGAATTGCGAGGGGAGAACAATTGAACTTGAACTCATAACATCTGGAGGGGTCACATACATACATACATACATACATACATACATACCTAAATAGGTACATGTGAATGAGCTATGCATTTAGGTGGTTACCTTTCATCTTTGCATTAAGTTGCCGCTTAAGATATATGTATGTGCATACACTCAAAACAAAATCGCTCTGAGTTTTAGAAAATGCCCGTACTTTTGTTGTCATGGGTAACTCACTTTATTGTACAGAAAGTATATTCGTAGAAGCGAAAGATTTTGTCTTTCTGAAAATCAAGGTTTTTGTTTTCTTATCAAAATTTGACTAAAATTTGAAAAAAAAAAAAATTTGTTTAATTTTCAGGGTGTGTTTTTTTATATGTGTATAAATGTTTTATATGTTATGGCATTAACAGAATTTTCATTTAATGATTTCAGCTTGTATCAATTAAGATGCAAAATTTATAAAATTTGTTTTTGTGGATTGGTGTCTAATCAACTTATGTATATATGTAAATGATTTATAATGTATATAATTTATAAGCATAATTTATATACGTACTCACATGAAAGTCTTTCTTCAGCTAAACCTTAAATTGATATATGAAATACGTATTTTTTTTATATATTTTTTTACGCTTTACCGATTCTTGCGATAACGATAACGATCGCGATTACCTTAAGCTTAAGCGGCATTGACGGACAACTGTCAGCGGCAGCAATTAACTGGCAATGAAATTAAAATTTGAAATGCACTTGGAACTGGAACTGGGCAGCTTAGAGATTTCAAAAAAACTTAGCGCAATACAAAAAAAAAAAAATTAAACGAAAATAATAATAAAATGCGAAATGTGATAATGACAAGGGCGGCGACAGTGCCAATATTTTAAATGGCAACAACAACTTTGGCTTACATACGAGCGGCAATAAAAATAAAAAACAGAAGCGACGACTTTGTGATTTGCAACGCTGGCAAACAAAAAGAGATTTCTCTCCAGCCTGTCATACACATTCTCTTCCATTCTCTGTCTCTCGCTCTCTCTTGCTCTCTCTTGCTCCCTCTCGCTGTCTCTTGCTCCCTCTTGCTCTCTCTTGCTGTCTCTTGCTCTCTCTTGCTCTCGGTAGGAGCAAATTGAAGCAAGTACGAAATGCAAATAAGCGCAAATTAAATAAATACATAAAGAACACGAGCAACGGCAGGCTGCTAAGACAGCAGCCAAAGATGAGCTACAATTGCAGCAACAACCAGCACCGTAGTTGACATCGACGTCAACGTCAACGTCAACAGCAGCGTCGACTTTGGCTTTGCTGTCGCGCACTCGACTTGAAATCTGAGCAAATCTTTTGATGTTCGCTTTGCTGTTGCTGTTGCTGTTTTGATTGCAGTGGCTGCTAGTGATGCGCGCCTGTCAAGGCCGCCTGAGTCATGGCTACAAAAGGCCAACGAACAGAGATATGGCCAAATATTCTATATACAAATATAAAAAAATATATAGAAAGAGCGAGAGCGGAAGCATCTAGATGCAAAAATCTGCTAGCTATCGTTCATATGTATACAGTTCCAGGAAGAACTTATGTGTGTGCTTTATAAAATATTAGACAAGGTTGCTTTTATACGATTTTCTTTTGTTTGCGAAGAAGAAGAAGACGAAAGTATATACAATTTTTTTTATCGATAAATTTTGTGATACACATAGAAGTTATGAAAATATATATTTTTAAGTAGTTAGGTAGATAGATTAAATGAGTTGTCCATTGGAAAATTAGAAAATTGTTGATTATATCACGCGCTCATCGCCACATTCCAGTCTGTCACTTGCCACTTTCCACTTGCCACTTGCTACTTGCTACTTGCTACTTGCCACTTGCCACTTACCGATTGCCACTTGCCGCATACAACGGTTGCCTGGTTGCTTTTGGAATCGGTTCCCGCTGCAGCTGTTGCTATCTCCTTGGCAAAAGGGGCAGCGAGGCTTACCTTCATGGGATATACTTTGACGTCTAATTTCGATACCCTTTGGCATTACAATAGCCGGGCCATGCTCCACTCAGTAATTTATATGAATATAAAGAAAATACTTCAACAACATTTTTTGTTCGTTTTGAATAATGTTTTTTTCTTTTTTGCTTTGGAGCTTTAATTAGCATTAGAGCTAACTCTAACTCAGCAATCGGGTCAAAACTATTCTTTTGTGAAAGAAGGTCCAGATATCTAGCTTATCCTTAGATAAATGCAAGTATTTACAGAGTACCGTTTAACTTGAGTTTGTGGACTTCTTTTGTAGCAGCATTATAAGCACTTCGTGTTAGTTTACCCTTTGCTAGAAGACATTTCACCAAATCTGAGCTTCTTTTTCTGTGAAAAATGGTTCAGATATCTAGCTTTCGATTTTCAAGGAGTTTTGCATTTCGAAACTTTTTAATACTCGTACATCCTTGAATAGATGCAAGAATTTACAAAGAACCGTTTATCTTGAATCTATTTGCTTATTTTGTAGCAGCATTATAAGGAAGCATTTCGTGTTTATTTACACACGGTTAGATGACATTACATCTCGCTCAAGATGAAAATGGTTGGAGTTTCAGAGGCCCATTACCCATACTGACTGAGCGGATTTGTTGACTGCCAATCGGAGAATTGAAAATAAGTTGGCTCTTTAACTTAAAGTGTGAAATGCTTAAGAGTGCGATACTAATACGGAATAGGTAGCGATAGGCGAAAGAAAAGTGAGAAAAGTGTGCACGAATGAAAATGATATCATCATAGACGAAGTCATCCGATAAGTCCAATAAATATAATACTATCAAGTTGAGTGCTCTTCACTTGGGCCTTTAAGCCGTCAGCATTTCAGACGGGGGAATTTCCATGTACATAACATACCATATTCGTTTTCGAGTCATTTCTTCGCCTAAATTCATGTAAAAATCTGATAAATAATGTTTTGTAATTAGCTAGTAATTTAGACTAAAATCGATTAAGCAAATAGAGCCAAATATTTTGACTTGTATTCATTTTCTTCATTCCCAAACTCATGTAAAATACTGAAAATATAGTTTTTTGATTCCATAATAATATGATTTAGCATAAAATGTCACTTTAAAACCGATACTAGAATCATCTCAAATAGTGGAAAATGCTCTTCACTTTAAGTAAGGGTATTTCGGCTACGATGCGGCCAAAGTAGCAGTCAATTTAATTAGCTTAAAAGTTGCTTCAATTTTTTTTTAGCATTTCTATAATAATAATTTTGTGTGCCAGTTGCTTTCAGCTTTTACGACTCTCCGTTTGGCAACATCAGTTTTTTGTTTAGATTTAAAAAAGAATAAAAAATAACAACAAATAAAATAGGTGAATGAGTGGAAGCAGAAGATGAATAGGGCGAAGAGCAGACAGCGGGGCGTAGAAGAACAGAAATGTTATTACTTCTGATTGAACTTTGTTTACAGTTGCACTTATTAGGCAGGCGCCAAAGAAATGTTTCAAAAAGCAGCAAATCAAAAAAACAAAAAATAACCAACTGGTGACAAACAGCGCGCATCTGCTGGAGCTATGCTAAATACAGCTAAAGTTCATTCGTAGCAATGGCCTTTTAATTACTTTGCAGATAATAGACACAAAAGTAAAATATGGGCAACAAAAAAAAAACAAGCTTCTGCAAAGAGAGAGAGAGATAGAGCTAGAGAGAGAGAGAGAGAGGGACAGCGAGGCACCTGCTAGAGTTCCCTTCTCGCCGTTAATACCCCTAATGTATTTGCTTATCGGTAGCCATTTAATTACTTTGCATCAAATAAACATAAACAACATTTATTTGGATGGCAAAATAGTTGAGTAAGATTCTCAAATTGTTTTAGTTGGCTATTTTCTTGTTGTTGTTCTTGTTTTTGCAACAGATTTTGTGTCTATTTTAATATATATACATATATATATATTTTTTTTTTTTTGATCTAGGCGCCTTGATTGAAGGTAAAAGTTAACAGCTAAATCCCCAATTACGAAGCACTTAGCCATTACTTTCGCCTCATTTGGGCCAAGCTGCCAAAGGTCAAATGCATAAAAGCCACTCATAATCGGCATGTTTACATATATACATAAATGTGCATGACTCATACATAAAATCATTGTGCATCGACAACTTGGCTAGACTAAGACCCAATCTGGCAATTCTTAGCATTTGTTTTTCTTGGTAATCCAGGTCTATGACACCCAAGCCAGCCTGGATGGGTGATAATTCTGGCGACTGTTCGGGGTATTCTATAATGACAAACGGAGCTTACTTAAACCACTTCAGAGCTTGCTTTGGTTCATTTTCTTGTTGGAATATCATAATATACGCATTTCATTAATTAATTTTCCATTTTCAACGTATATATGGTAGCAGTTAAAGCTAAATCCTATAAATCTTTCAAGCACGTCTAGCCAATTTTTTTTGGTGCAGGAATTCTCTGTCCTGATATACTGGCCAAATCTCTGGAGGAGACCAGGATGCCTGGTTTTCGAATGTTTCCAAGTTCCATGAAATCTCCCAAAAGCCGAACTGATGGTAAGAAATTTTGCGTCCATTATGCAGCAAGGCTTGCATTCCGATCAAGCATATTCTTTCAAATACTTTCGAGAGAATGGAGAAATAGAAAGTCGCTAAGAGGATGGTTTGTGTTCAGGTTTGCTTTGCTTAGCCAAAATAGGGTCGAAAAGGATTTTCACCAGACAAGGAAGTTAAATAGAAGTTATTTTGTAAGCTTTGAATTAAACATAGCAGTCTCTGTTTATATATACATATAGAGAAAGAACACTATTATATATTTTCTAAAGCTCACATATTGATCGAAACTGAACAGATAATCACATTTGCAAAAAGACATTCACGAAAGTCTCATTTGATGGTCTGTCTATATTGTATTTAACAATTGTGATTGTTGCCAGTTACCTTTTGGACCAACTGACCTGTCAAATGGGCAATGGCTGCGATTGCCGCACGTGTCTGGCCAAATGGAAGACTCGTCAATTAAATTGATGGCCAAAACTCCATGGTGTTAGAAATGCGTTGGTTGTGGACAAAGCTGCTACGTTCCTGGGGCATAATTAAGCTAAAAGCAGTTGAGCCTTCACATGGAGACACAGAGAGAGTGAGGTGGTGGGTGGGGGGTGTGGGAGCAGAAGGAGGGGGCGAGGCTCGGACCAATGAGCAAAGGCACGTTGCCACGGCCAACGGACTTGGGCAAAACAAAGTTCAAAGTGAGTCGCGCCTTAAATTGAAATTGCTTCACATTTCCCATTCAACTCAATTTGCAATTGCACAACAATTGAAAGCCAGCTATCAAGTTCTTAAGAAAATTACAAATGAAAATGGGTAACAAATCGCTTAGCCGACAGAACATTTTAGACCAGTCAACAACCAGTCAGTCGGTTGGAGGTGAGTGCAGGGTGAAATGAGGGAGTGCGGTATACAGAGAAACTTGTCAAGGGCTTCAGCCTTATGCAAGTTGCAAGCCAAATATAAACGGAAAGTGTGTCAAAAGAATTCACCAGTCTTAACCACAATAAGCAATAAACATGCCCCTCGGGTGTCGGGAGTCGCCTCAACGGCACACTGACACAAACTATGTACATCAATAATTTATAAATCATGAAGAGGTGGATTCAGCATGTAAAACATATCGCTTGTTACTTCGTAATTTTAAATTTCATCAAGGACGTTCCATGGGACTGAGCAGATGGCTTAATAGAATTTAATTAAAAATTTGATTTCAATTCATCCTTGCCCTAAAAATGATTCAGATATTTGAAATATTTGGGTGTATATAAAAGAAGAAAGTTAGAAATTTTGACAGTGGCATTGGGCTATAAGACAATGACCGCATTCTTCACAAGTTCCAACAAACAACATTCTACACATTAAAAAATATAAGTTATATTTGGGTCAAGTTCAGCTTACAATAATGTATTTATATTAAATAGTTTTTGCTAAATGATTGAAAAAGAGAACTGTTAATATTTGACCCCTCTTTATCTTTAAGTGTATTTACTACACACTTATTAAACATTAGTATTTTCAGATATCACAAATACAAACATACTATTTTCTAAATTTCAGAATGGATTTTGTATATGAAAATGAGTGATTGCATTTCCATGATTTAAACAATTGTTTTTAATATTAAGAAATACATTTCTGGAAGATATATTAGATACTTAGAAAATAAATATATATATTATTTGAACTTCCATATGTTCCATTACTCATAAGACATGCACTTACATGTACTTCATTATCATTGCTCCAATATATGATAATTTATGAAAATCAAGTCATTTATATATTTATCTGCCTATCTAGACAATTACGTGCTTTAAAATAATACTCGTTCAATATTAAACTAATGCATTGAACATTTGTGTTAATATTTTAAATCAATTGCATACTTTAAGGCGTCAGAAATGTAAGTCAAGTCTTGACATCTTTAAGGAATGGAAAGTTCATGAAATCATATAACTGACAGAATGAATACAATATATATACATTTCTTGCATTTTAACTCTGTTTTGCTGGGCATGGCACCAGTGTGCACTGGACTGTTACATCCATGGTTGCATATGCAAAAAGCTCCATGACCCAACCGAATTGAGGAGGGGAATGAGGCGGGAACAGGTGGATTCGACAGCAGGCACTGCATACATATATATATATATATGAATGTATATATATGAATGCAACAATTTTGAAGTTTCAACATTACAGGACTTCTATCAGGAATGGGAAGCAGCAAATTGCGTTGCTGTCAAAAATAAATGCTGCGACTTTATCTGCCTTCCGAGTTATTAACAACGACAATTAGTTGAGAATTACGCGAATGAGAATGACACACACACATACACATACACCTAGTCACAAGCAAACAAGCAAAACAGAAAGTTTATGTGGCACAACAAGTTGCCGCAAGCCAAACACGTGACTTGCAATTAAATGAATGCATTTTCCCCTCGCCTCACTCTCAAAACCCTTCCTTCCGCCGCTAGTCGCGTGTTTCATTGAAATCTGAATGAGTCCATTTTGCTGTCGCTGACGAAAGCGAAATTCATTCGAAATTGAGTGCTTAATAATCGTTATTAATTGCGATTCTAACGATTTCGATTTAAATGGATTAAGTGCGAGCATTTCGATTCTGAAAAATGTGTTTTTAAAATCATATAAATGTTATTTTAAAGGAAATTAAATAAATTAAATTATTTAGCTGCGCTCTTGAGTAAAATGTGTAGAGAATTTCCAACTGGGTCATGTTGAAGTAAAGTGAATATATGGTCATGAATAAAGCGGATGGCAGTTTTTTGCATTAAGAATTGAACTATGAATATGAATAAAACCATGAATACAATTTATGGCGAGTTCATTTTCTTCATATTTTAAGAAAAGGATTCTGGAAAAATTCACTCTTTCAATTGTGTAAATCTTTTGAAATGCTTATCCATTATTATGAATTACTCATTCATTAGTTATGTGCTTCAGGTTTTTGCCAAGGACTTAATTTTGTATATAGCTTGTAACGCATTATATTTATTGTACATATGTATATATATATAACGTCAAATTAAGCAGGTCGGATCGGATAACTGTATCATATAGATGCCATAGGAATGATCGGTGAAAGTGAGTTCTTGTAACAAAATATTCGAACCAAACTTAATGAATATGCGTTCAATTATGTGCTGCACACATGGACAAAAAATCAGTCACATCGGACTACTATATTATATAGCTGCCATAGGAACAATCGGTCAGAAAATTAGCTAATCTTTGAAAATTTTTTGTGCATCAGGATATCGGAATTAAAGGTCTAATATATAAACAAAACTTGATCAACATGGAACTTCTATTTTATATATTTATATTGAAATTTAGATGTCGGCATTGACGACGGCCTGCGAGGCGTGCCTAATATAGTCGTTTTTAGTACTCGTTTTTTGATATGGGGTAGTCGGCTCAATCGGATCACTATTTGATATAGCTGCCTAAAGAACTAACGGGTGAAGGTATGCGTTAAAACTTTTCAGGCACAACTAAGTCAAAACTGAATGGATTTTATCTGGTGTAATACTGCATTTAAATTCAAAAATACAATTTATGGCGAAATAAGAATTCTGTGCCGAAAAATCAGCTTGAAGACGATTCCGCAATTTACCTAGCTATTACTTGGTCAAAACTGAGCCGATTTTCAAAAGCAAAACCACTTCTACCTTCACATTTGGTAGACCGAGGGGAATGCAAGGAAGAAAAATGAAAAAAAATTAGAAAATGGCAATAAGTGTAAGCTTGAAAACTTTGGTTAAAAGCTGCAATAGCAAAAGCACGCGTCAATTGACTTGGCTGAAAAGCTTTGCGTCTGTACAGTGGCTGTCAAACTGTGGCAGCGGGTGCTCAACACGGTTAACAGGCGCCACAGCAATTGTGGTGAATTTTGTTGGCCTTTACATTCGTGGTGGGAATTGAAGCGATTTTGCGTCAGTTCTGACGAGTTGATAACCTTTCTTTGGATTTTTTTTGCGGCTTTTGCAACTTCATTCACATCATGAATATGAATATGAGACTATGAATATGAATTTGTGTGCCAGAGATAAGCTGCGGCCACCTCTGACTTAAGTCGGAAGACAGAGCTCTGGAGCAGTGGACATTAATAATATGTATATATGTGCACGTACATACGTACATACGTACATATATAGATGCTTGTATATAGTCACTGTTCTTGGTCAGACTGACCCAAATCGAGTGGCGCCCCGCTGATAGGACAGGTCGCGCCAACAGCACCAACATTAGCAGCAGCAGCAGCAGCAGCAGCAGCAGCAATAGCAATAGCAATAGTAATAGCAATAGCAAATAGTCATTTGCATAATCTTTCGTCCAGCAATTAAATGCTCATCTAAAATTATTTTTAGACTCGCTCTGCTATCAAGAACGGAAGCCACCAACAAACCAAATCTTTCGGGCTCCGGCTCGGGCTGCTGGGCGCAAAAAAGGCAACGCTTCGATTGGTCGTTGCCTGCCGCCATACGAAGCCACCAGCACAGCCAGTTAGCTAGCCAGCGGGGGGAGGGGTGGTGCTGCCCCTTGCCCCTTTTTGGGGTTGGCACATGCGCTCAGCTGTCGCTTTGGCATCGGGGCGCCAATGAGAAGCCCGCCTGCTGTGGGTGGCAGCTGGGCGGACAGGCGCTGCTCCTAATTCGCCAGGACAGTGCGGCCCAAATGTGTCAACTCTTCTGTTTATGATCGTGGCCAAAACACAAAATCCAACTAGCCAGTTGAGTCATTTTTTGTATTCAGCTGCATTTCCAAAGTCAACTGGTAAATTTAATTTTATTTATAAAATTTTACTCTAATAGAAATCGCTGCAACGTTTGATTTTGTTTGAAAAACCGAAAGATGGTTTTTTATTCAGCTTAAGTCTTGGAATATTAAGCAGCTTTATTATTGAACATCGTTCAGTTTGCTTATAAATAAACGATATTCGAAAAGCTATACTTATTTAAATTTTGTACTTATTTCTCACGTAAGAATGTGATTTAATGGAAAAACAGATCAATGAGTTTCACTTTCGGCTCATATTGGATTTATAAACTAGAAAACTATCCAACAAAGGTATTTATATTGATAAGAGTTTTGCTTTTGGGACTATTAAGTTAAGCTGATGTCCGAAGATAACTCCACAAAGTGTAGCTAGCATATTTATTTTTAGCCATTAGATAAGATACAATTTTAAACCCGCCAAATTTTGAGCTTAATATAATAGATAGAATTTGGTAAAACTAAAATGCAATAAATGTTGGCTATTCAAAAAATTAATTACAGTTATGATGGGTATACAGTCAAATTATATATGGATATGCCTACAAATCTTTCTTAGATCAGAGAAAGTGAAAATTTGTTTGGTAGACAACGTACAAGAACGAAAAGAAGAAACTCTCACATTCTTCGCTTTTTCTTTTACTTCTCTACCTTCGCTACCTCGTAATCTGGAGTGCCATGGGTATATTAGTTATTGGTCGAACAAGATATCATGAAATTGTTGCATAAAGTCAAATTTACATTCATCATTAATGTAAGGAAAATAATATGACTTAGTAAAGGGTATTCCATAGTATAGGGTATTCTACGATCGATGCTCGATTATGTTCGCCACATTCGTTTCCTTCGTGTGAAATGCAAACAACTCCAAGAAGGTATTCGAAGAGAGACAAAAATAAAGCAAGTACGAATACTCTAGTGCAAAGTGCTCGACTGTCCGATACCCTGAACCCAGTTGTTAAATGTATTTATCCAGTGTATTTGTGAAAATATATAGATATATACAGAGATCAATGTAGGCATACTTCTTGGGCCATAACTTGTGTATTGAATATCCAATCTTAATACAATTTTTACAATTGATGAATAACATGTCAAAGTATGTTATAAATCAATTGAAATGCTGTCTTGTGTCTTTTTACGGGCCAAATATGGCCTAAGTGTGTCAGCCCATCGGGCTGACAGCCGACATAACCTAACCTAACCTAGTGCCATCGATAACCGATATGTATCGATATTCACAAATCGAGGCAGTTTTCGACAAAAATCAAATAAACTTAATCTGCGTATGGTACACCAGAACTAAAATTACAAATTCTATAGCTCTTATAGTCTCTGAGATCAGACAGAACGACGGACGGACGGACATACTGATATTGCTAGATGCTAGACTCCTACGCTGATGCTGAACAAGAATATATATACTTTATGGGGCAGAGATAATTCCTTTTATCTGTTACATACTTTTGCACAATAACTTCAATATTCCAGGGTATAAGAAAGCGTCACACTAATAACAAATGCAAGCATGGACAAAGCGCCATCTGGCGACCGTAACACAAATAACAAATCTAGACTCAGACACACACACATATGTGTTTGTTTGTGCACTATCAGTGGGTGCTGCATTTGGGTTGCCTTTTCGGTTGGTGTTGGCCTCTTCACGCCAATATATCAGTTGACCTACAGAGCTGCAGCAGCAACAGCAGCAACAACAGCAGCAACAACGGCAGCCTAACGTCAACGTCGGCAGCGGCATCGTTGCATTTGTTGCCGTCGTCGTCGTTCCAGTTAAACGTGCGACCGCTCCCTACAGCTGACAGCGATAAAGAATACGGAGTGGGGCTTTGTCTGGTTCAGGCCCAGGCCCTGGAGCAGACTTACACAAACACACTCACACACACATAGACACGCACACAGACACACATTTCTCTCATTTCGCCATGAGGCGAATTTAGTGCAGAGCATCAACTTTGCATCCTGTTTACCGACAAATGTGAGAAGAGCCAGTTGCACAAGCGCGCTGCGATAAACGATGCGACGCAGCAATGAAAGCCACCCACGGCACGAACAGTGTCACAGTTTAGCTGACAACAATTTACTTTTGTACATATAAATTTGTATATTTACTTACCGCATTTATTCATTTTAGGCTAGCTTTTCGATCCATATAATATTAAGTACGCATTAATATTAATAAAATTCCAAATTGCGCAGAGAAGTTCAAAGTTAGCTCAACATCAAAATCAAATAAACGCAGCGTTCCATAAAAAAATATTTAGCATCATTGCACCACGGTAGACTCTCACGTTCAAGTTTTGCCTGTTGGTTGCAGCACTTAAGCAAGTGAGCATTTCTGTGTGCGTATGCTATAGTGTGTCTGTGTGTGTGTGTGTTTGTTAGTGTGTGAGTGTGTATTAGTGTGTGTGTGTGTGTGCGCACATGCTAACGCTTCGGGCTTCTTCGGCCGTTTGCGGTCGTGTTCGCAAGCTGCTCGTGACGCTATTTCTTCCACGGTGCAGCGGCTTTCGTGTTGAAGTTCTTCCACTTCTACATTCGGTTGCGCACCGTTGTACGAGACGGTCGCACAATTTTCGGTGCGTTAGTTACACTATTTCCTGCGAAAGCGAATTCGACTGTGATTCGCCTGGGTCGCCAGGCTGTCTCTCTTGATTTCTGTTCTCGTTCTTGTTGTTCTTCATCTTCTTTTTCTTCTTCTTATTCTTCTTCTTCTTCTTGTTCTTATTGGTGTTCTTTAAGTGCAATTTGGACAATGTATTTTTTTTTTAAAGTGTTCTCTTAAAGTGCCAAATAATATTAAATATTTTTTTTACTGTTCTGGTGCCATCAAGGATATCAAAAAATAAATAAAATAAATAACCAAAAATAAAAACAAGCAAGGAAAACGCGCGCGTTCTCTCGCAGGATCGCAAGAAAATAATTCTTGGCTTTGGCTACTTTGTTGGCTTTTATTGATCTAGTTTTTTATTTTAATTTCGCTTAAGAACCGGAAAACACAAACTGAAAACGACGAAATAACCAACAAAGTGCAAAGCCGAAAAGTCCAAAATGATGAACAAACCAAATAAATTGAATAAAATAAAAAAAAATTAAAGAAATAAAAAATAAATGAGAAGGAAGCGAAAGCCGAACCCTATCCAAAAAAGTGGCCGACAAAAAGTTGCTAAAATTTTGAATGTCGCGCGCGAAATGCAAAACGCAACCCAAATTCAAACAAACAAATACCAAATTCGCGCAGATCTACCAAAGAAAAGCACAAAATACTAGGAAACAATAAGCCAAAAAAAAGAAAGAAAAAAATATAATAATAAAAGAAATAAAAATAAAATGAAATCAAAATATGAAATGTCGTAGGAATTTCGGGCAGCTTTTGCTTAAGCCTGAGCTTGCCCAGAGATTATCCCATTCGCCTCTTTTGTTCTGTTTGCGTCTTCTTTATCTGTTTTCTCAGCCAGCGTTTTCTGACGAATTCGCGTTTTGACTTGTCTTTCTTTTGTTTTTTTTTCTGCGCTGGCAGCTTTTGGTTTCATACATGAAATATGTTTTATTTTATTTTTATTTTTATTATAATTTTTTTTTTTTTTGGTTTTCTGCTGATGCAGCTCATGCGTTTATTATTTCGCCAGTTCCTAAACGGCTCTGTCGGCCCGTTGACAATAGCTGAAATTTGTTTTCCTCATTTCTTGCAGTGCCATAAACATCGTAACCTTTTTTCTTTTTTTTTCTTACGTCAAAACGCATCGATCGCATCAGAGGAAAACACCTCGAATACGAATAACCCCAAAACACTGCCCCATACAATTAAACTCAAATAAATCACAATAGCCAAATCGCTGCCAAATCCACAAATCTCTCACTTAAAACACACACAAACCATGGGATCAACGGGATCCCAAGCGACGGCTTCGATGTTCCGTCAGCGACAGACGATGTCGCTGCTCTGGCGCCTCTTCGCCGTTGTCCTCGTACTGAACGCCTGCCATGCGCAGCTCCTCAATGCCAAGGTGAGTAACAGCTGACCGCTAACAGATTAACTAAATTGAACAAACTGAAAAGGGAACACGAGCTAACATCAAGTTAACATTTTAAACAGAGCGATCGTTGTGTAATATAGAAGACTATGAAAATGAAACAGCGTCTTAACAATATAAATTGCTAAAATACTATTTGAGTTTTCCAGCATATTTAGAATTCATAGGTAAACATATTAATTAACTTGCTGAGCATATTTTCATATGTAAAATAGTCAACCGATAAATATATTAACAAGACTTAATAATTTTGCGATTGGTAATTCATCAAAAATGTAATCTCCATTTGTTGTATAAGTCTACATCATTTTTAATTTTAAACGTGTTATCGAAATTGTAGATCACAATTCGGTAAAAATTTGCTAAGAGATCTTAACACATTTGCCAAAAAATATCTTTATCAAGCGTAGGCACTTGAGAATGCTACATAAGTCCGCTACTCTGCTTAGAGCGTCATATTTTCATACTATAGCAATATGACTTATTTGCAGCGTTAAGCGCTTATCTCTCAGATATAAGATAGTGATATGAATGCTGATCAAAAATTGCTGTTGTTACAACGATTTGTAAAGGCAATTAAATATTCAACTTTATTGTTGAGTATATAGAAAGACATAATTATTACCAGATCTTTCGGATATTTCGGCATTTTTTTTTGCTATTTGTGACAACATCTGGCAAAGCAATGAATTTGATTTCTAGAGAAAATATATATATACATTTATATTTGTATATGTGTTACATACTTGTAGTCTGGCTAGAAGCATCAAGAATCTTACCCACAGCATCCTCACACACACTCACATGCACAAACACATGATGATCTAGTTTTTGTCTTATGTAGATGACACAACACACGAGTCGAACAGAAACAGCAACAACGAACTTGATCTATTTTACATGACAGATACATAAATATTAAACAAAAACAAAAAACAACAAAGCAACAACAATAATACTCTGTTGGAATGTATACTATATATATATATACATATATATGTATATATATATATATATATATATATGTACGTACTTTGTTGTTGGAAGAGTTTTTCTACCTTTTGATGTTGACCTTTGCTCGTTTGTAACAAATTAATAAAAAACTAATGAAAATGAGAGCCATTAAACTGAACAAGAAGCAGAACCAGAAGAATGGGGTGTGTGGGG
This sequence comes from Drosophila grimshawi, assembly GCF_018153295.1. NCBI lineage: Eukaryota > Metazoa > Arthropoda > Insecta > Diptera > Drosophilidae > Drosophila > Drosophila grimshawi. Next base: position 18,066,310 of record NW_025063692.1, on the reverse strand, counting down.
GGGGAGGGGTGTGGAGTTGAAGAAAAGAACACTTGTGTGTACGCACTACTTATCAGCACAGTGTGCGACAGAGACAGCATCTGAGAGCAACAGAGCCAGTGAGAGTCAGAGTCAGAATTCCATAATGGTACCAAAATAAGCATACCCTATAAAATGTACACACATCCATACACACATAAATACACACATACGTTCTTTCGACTGACACCGGATTTGATTGCGACAATTTTTCGTTACAGTTTTTTTTTCTTTCATTTTCATTCTTGAATTCAATTAAATTAAGAAAAACAATTATTTTGTCTGTCAGGCCAAACGCCTTTGAGCTCCATTATGGGTCAGTGGGGTTATCATAATCCAAATTAAAAAAAAAAACAAGGACGGAATATATATTTTTAATAGGTTCTTTCAATTATTATTTGGTTGCCAATTTCGATTTCAGGAATACATAAATATAATCATTTTTTTTGTTTGTTTGAAATTTATATATATTTTTTTTTGCCAATTATGAAAGGCCTGATTGTTGTCCATCACGCGTGAATATATATATTTATATATATATATATATATATATATATATAAATGTGTGTGTGTGTGTTTGTGCCCATCATAATGAGCTGATAGCTAATGGCTGATAGCCTCTTATCAGCGTGTTAATGACATGTAGTCGAAGAAGTCAGCGTCGCCGTCGTCTTGCCATGAAATAATTTCTTAAATTAACATTTCAATAAAAATAAAACAACAACAACCACAAAAAAAAAAAACAGAATAAAAAAAGGCAATTATATGCTAGTAGTCAATGTAACCAGCGCCTTATCAGACTGGCTCAAGCAATTACAACGTATTCTGCAAGAAAACTGAACGAAAATGAAAACGAACTGAATTAAGAGCAGGCCATCGAATGGGGTCAGTCAGCAACAAAGAGTCCCTCATGCTAGCGATATGCGTGCATGTGGTTGCATCCGGCGTATGCGCAATATGCGCATTGCGTTTACAGAACACGCATACGCACAGGTTAACAGCTTAACTAACAGGCGAAGGAATGCTGAGAATACGCTCGTATGTTAAGCTTATAAGCTGAACGAGAGATTAACAGCGTGTAAGGATAACATTTCAAGTAACAGATAATAACTGTTAAGATCACTTACATGATTTGCTTAACAGAGCCGAGGAAGAGTGTGGCTGTGATAACAGCAGATTGAACGGATAAGCTGATCACGTGTTAAGGGATAACATTAATCATTTACATGCGAATTGGCAGCGTTAACAGCGTAATTGACTTGGACACCCACAGGTGTCGCTTCAACTGTAACAGCTGAAAGTTTATCTGATCACACGCAAATATATAAGATTTATGCATGTCGGTGTGGGTTGTGTAGGTTGGGTGGCCTTATTAACAGTCGTGCCGACTGCAAATAGTAAAAGTTTTAGGTGGAGCCGCTGTATTTAGCTATTATACGCTAATTACAGCCAGCAGATACAAATGTATCTGCACATGTGCGCCTGCATATGTATCTACATACATGTATGTGCGAGTGTATCCATAGCTATATCTATATCTCTATAGGACTGACATATGTGGCCTGCATGTCATCAGATTTCGTCTCTCTTTCTCCCCCCTCCACTCGTCTGTCTTTCTGTCAAAATATTTGCAAAGACAGCAAACAGTTGCCACAAAACAACAACAATAACAATAAGTGCCACAGCATTGTCTTTGTCTGCTCTTCCTTTTAATTTCGTTCATGTTCTTTTGCATTTTCGTTTTTTTTTCTTTTTTTCTTTTTCTCAGCAAATCAATTCTTGAGATGAATTTTATTTGACTTGCTTTCTTTAGTGCGTTCATTTCTGTTGCTTTCTGCTCAATTGTTTGTTTGTACAACATATGGACACAAGATGTTGCCACACATGTGTTGCTGCTGATGCCTCCAGCAATACCCCAGAAGATATATATATATTTATATATATATTTATATACATATATATAAATATATTTTGGTTTGGCATGTGCGATCTCATGCAATTTTAACTGGAATCAACCAGAACAAACAGCAACATTAACAGCAGCAACACCAATTGCAGCGATCGTCGCACAACGGCAACAGTTGCCGCTGTCTGTCGTCTGACACTCGAGCTCAAGTTCAGCTCACAGCAAAACCTCCCCCACATTAGCGGCCACTCCCGCCACCTGCCCCAAGTTGCAAGTGTAAACTATTTGGCTCTGTCAATTGGCAACATGCGACGCTTCCGCCATGTGTTTTGTTTTTTGCTGGTTGGTCGTTGGTCAAGGGGATAGGGTTGCGGGGGGTTCTGCTTTTTTAGCAATTAGTCATAGAGTTGCCCTTTTTTTGTGCCTTTTAATACCAAAACTGGCCAAAAATACAACAACAACAAAAGCAACAAGAACAGCAGCAGCCAACAGCTGGCCACCGTCCAACAACTGACAACAAGAAGAATAAGAGATGTATGCATTTTGTAATAGCCAAGTCTGAAGCAAACATCTATAAATAGTTGGCCAACAACGCCGCAACAAAAAGATACAAGATACAAAACTATACAACAAACAGATACAGATACAAAGAATCACATCAAATCGAAAACGTAAATCGTAAATCGCAAATGGATAAGAAGAACAACAATCTACCATAAGAACACTGACTTGTGAATACTCTAAGAAGCATCCACTTCAAATTCGAGTTGCCAATTATCGACTGAAGGTCAAATTGATAGCAAGTCAAGTGAAAAAAATGAGAAACACTTTAAAAGTTATTTCCCGTATTTTATGATTTCCTGTTTTTACATGCCCGTGTGCTAGTCAAATGTAAACAGACAGTTAAAACTGAAACTCTGCTTAAGTTTTAACTAAATGTGTAGAGAATCGAACTAATTTCGATTCGATGACATGCTAATTAAATGCTCATCATCATTATTTCATTCATTACGTCATCGTCGCTTGACGTAACGTTGGGTTTTATCAGTTACATAATTGTTGATTTATTAGCCCATTTTTATTGAACTTATCGGCTTAACTCGAAATGTTTGGAATGCACCGGCGGAGACGAGGCGAAATGGTTAATTTTGTGGCACGAATCAGTCAGCAAACAGACATAAGCTGTCTGCTGTGGCACTCGAGTGGAGTCGAGTCAAGTCGAATCGAGTCGCATTCTCCATTATTTAAACATAGACCATAGGACAAACATCTGGGTAGACTGGCGAAATGCCACGAAAACCGGATAAGTGTTTCGCATCTAAGGGAATTATCCGATTCGTAGTTCTACGTAATGCCCGCTATAGACTAAACAGATACTCCGAACGTATCGGGCGCCGGCGTTGTTTGCACAGTGGCTTGGAATGATGTAAACCAATTTCTGTTGATGCTATTGTTTATCAGACTTGCTGCTGTTATTTTTGTAATTCAATATTTATCTGGCACGTCTGCCACAATGAGTGTGCCACACTGGCACTCGAAGCACTCACACACTCAAATTCGTTCACTCACACATTCGATTCAACTCATGAATAATAATTGTTTGGCTTTTGCATTGCGTAAATCTTGAAAATAGAAAAATACAACAAGACGAGACTTCCTCCCCACCCATCTCCATCCCCCCACAGGGAAAACTGTCACATTTTGCCTTTTAAGTTATTACAAAATGCAGAAATGGCCGAGTCTCAAATGCGTCGAGTGGGTGTCTATCTATCTATTTATCTATGTATCTATCTGTTTATGTATCTATCTATCTATCTATCTATCTATCTGTGTGTAGCTGTATCTATTGTGTCATCCTAGTGGCAGCTGCCTTTGTAATTAACTACTAGCTGACCAGCCTCGACGCGACTTGACTCGACTCGTTTCTGCTCGACCTACAGCTACCCAGTTGCAGAGAACTCTCAGCTATACATGAGTAATAATAATAATAAAGCTCTTCAATATCTGTATTAAATATCTGATTTACATTGAAGATGTATTTTCGATTATTTTGATCCTCGCTTTAATAAATATTTTATGCTTTGATCCTCGATTAGTCAGTTACAGGGTATTCACAAAGCAAAACATAAGACTCACTAAAAAAAAAATGACACTTTGCAAACTATTTTGCACATTTAGCACATTAGCAATAAAATCAGTTGACAAACTGCACCCAAATGCTCGAATGTGGCTAATTTTCACATTCAACCCTAGAAAAATGACAATCATGATGATGTTATGAGACGAAGGCGTTCCATTTTATCGATATCTGCCTTCGTTTCTTGAAAATTCGATTTCCAGGAACAATAAAAGAAACAATTTTAATGGCAATTAAAATAATTTTAATACAAAATGTGCATATGCATATTATTGATCAACAGGACAAATGTCAACAAGATTGGCTTAGAACCACCCAAGCCTTAGTAATTTTGACTCTTCAGTACTTGTATCTGCCATAAGATATGAGAGCAATTCTTTGCAAAATTCCTAAAGGGAAACTTGGCAATAAAACTAGAAAATATCAACCAGCTGTGTTCACGGTATATCGGTGTCGAGCACACTCGATTATAGCACTCTTACTTGTTTTATTTATTTATTTATGGCTTTTATGTCATTCGAATTGATAACAGAATTATTCTAGATGACTATTCGAAGTCTCGAAAATAACTTCAGTACTATTTCTAAGAGGTGCTTTTTATGGTAACACAAAGAAAATTTGTTGTTCGTTTGTTTTTCCTCAGTTGCGAAAACCAATTTTTCACAATCAATAAAATCAAATTAACAAGATATGAAAATTGGGCTACAATACACAAAGACTCTACTAAAATGCCTGTACATAAATCGCAATTGGTGCAGCTGTCTGTCTTTTTTTTTTGGTTTTGGGTATAATATTCTGATCTGATCTAAAAATTTTTATGGGTTGGGACTTGGGAAAGAGTCATTTTTTTTTTTGGGTGTGGCCTTGCCACCAGATGCGGTTGGGGTGACATCAACAGCTGCAACTCGTCAATATGCGCCAATTTATAATCGCTATATAAATCTTTCATTTCGGTTCGTGGAAATTGAAATAAATTCGAATGCCAGCCTTCAGTCAAAATGCTATCGTGGGGATCTCTGCACTCTTGTCCCCGTCCCTCTTCTCGTCTCTGTCTGTCTGGAGTTGCATCATCTTGCAGCTGGAGCTGAAGCTGAAGCTGGAACTGAAACTGAAGCATGACGTTGTGTCACCGCTGGGCGTTTCGAGGTTCTATCAAAAAAGCATATGAAAATATTTAAATGGGTCTTCATGGGAAATTGCTGCTCAATTTGAATTAATTGAAGCTCGCGCGTTAATTGCCAAAACTGTTTACATCAATTTCTTAATATCAAAAAGAACAAAAAAAAAAATAAATAAAAAAATTAAAACAAATCGAAATTAATAAAAAAAATATATATATATGTAAACATAAAGGAAAACCTAATTTGCTTTTATTGGTCTTTGGCAGTCAATTAATTGGTAAACAAAACATAAAAGCCAGAAGCGAACAAAACTCAAACGAGGCAGCAATAAATGCATAATTATGCTAATTCATTAATTTGCTATTGCATTAATTTATACAAAAAAAAAAAATAATAATAATAATAAACAAGAAAATAAAACCAGAAAGTAGAGCTAAAAATCTCAACTGGCCGAGCCCTAAATGCCCTCCCATTCAAAAACTTACTCAAAGCAACCATTTTTTGTGACTAATTCTTATATCTGCTATAAGCGATCATTTGTCCCTGATTTAATATCCTCTAATTTTGCTTCAGATAAGAAAAGGAATAGCAGTTTACTAAAAGAAAAATCGAATATTTTATAAATATTTCTCTGCCAGCTTTTTGTATTCCATACTGTATCCGTTTTTGATCCCTGGGCCAAGTGTTCTTAGCTTAAAAGCTGACTCAAATCACGTGAGATTCAGTTGAGAGTACAGGTAATAAATATATTTATTATCCTCGCCGAATTATAAAATAGTTGTGATAATAGTTGCCATAATATCTTAAAAACTGACTTATTTGGAGTGAGACTCAGCTGATGATATATATTTAATATCTTCGCAGTACTAAAACATATTTCTTAGCTGATATCTTCAAAGGTGCAGGATTCTATAAGCGTAATCTTTGAAAATGGAAACTATTAATAACTATAATATATATATATAACAGGAATATTAAAAGTTTTACACAATCGAATTGCGAATGTAGATTTTTTATTAGCAATTGTTAGAATATTAAATTATTAAATATTTCCAAATGGCTTCAAAACTGAGTCAAATCACGCGACACCCAGTTGATGTTACATTTCAGATAAATAATTAATATTCTTGCAGAACTATGAACTATTATCTTTGAAAATGCCTTTGTATTAGTTCCGTATTGTTTAGTTATTTATTTTTAAAATTTAGACTCGTATGACGCAGGAAAATGAGCAGATTTATCAAATCGAATTGGGCATTTTCTTATAATTGAAATATGTTTTCAAATTAAATCAATAAGTCTTTCTAAATGGGTAATAGGTCGCCTCTCTACACTTCAACTTACTATCAGTAAGATATATATATTTCAACTTGACAGCTGGCTGTCTATCTGTCTGTAGATCTGTCTGACAATAGTCAATATGCTTTCGGATTGAAAAGGGTAAAAAGCAGCACATTTTGATTTTCGATTTCTTGAATAATTTGAATGGCATTTTCGTATTGTTTGCCGATAAATTTAGCTAATTATGCGCTATGTGTTGGCCATGTTTTAGTTGGCTGCTTTGCCTTAGTCAGCCAGTTTTTGTTGTTGTTATTAGTTTAGTTAGTTAGTTTAGTTCTTCTTATTTTTCTTCTTGTTGTTGGTGTGTTTTCGTTTCAATTAAGTGAAAAATGTAAAGCACTCAACATACATTATAGCAAAGAAAACCCAGTCAATTGCAGATAAGATATAACTAACTAATAGAGCACACACACACACACACACACACACGCATACACGCATTTTATATAGCTGGCATAGTTTGGTGCTGCTTCTTTCTTATGTTTGTTGTTGCTGGTCTCATGTTATATTTTTTTTGTTGCCAAGCTGATGATAAGCGCGGCAACATGACGTGTTGCAGCGGCATTGATAGCAGTCAATAGGTGTGCGCTGTGCTGTTCTGTGCTGCTCAAACTGTCAATGCATACACTCAAACAAATAGTCCATCTGCATACAGCAGATTCTTATACTTGCTGCGCAAACATCATTTTTAAATCAATTCTTCTGCTTTTTACAGTTTTGGAATTTCGACTGAGTCGACCAATTCAATATTTTGTGAATCGTTTTGGCTGTCGGCGTGTGTTGAGGGTGCCGGGCGGGAGGGGGGGGGGGGGGGGGTTGGTTAGCGGGCTAATGAATCTTAATTGAATGCATAATTGTGACATTTGCATGTATTAAGATTGCCCCTATGATGCCCCTCCCTTTGCCTGCTCCGTTTGTCTCAAGTCTATTGGGACAGAAACGTTTGATTGCTTTATTTTATTTTCTTTGGTTTTTAGTTGTATTTTATTTTTTTATTTATTTTTTTTATTTCTGTGTTGGTTTTTGGTTCTGACAACCGGTTTGGCTTATTAGGCGCTTAACGACGCCGCCGCAACGCTTGCCACAATTTATGATTACTTGCGGCTCTTCGGAACTAGTCGCCTTATCACTACTTCGGCATTTAAGAGCCACATTTTGGTGTTTTTTTTTTTTTATTTTTTATTTTCGTTTTCATTTTGGCCACAGGTGCCGAAAACTATTCAGTTGTTTGAACCCAAACAGCCCAACGCAACCCAACAACAAACCGACCAAGTTTGTTTCAACTCGAGCACGCTGACTCAGCGCACAAATATGCGCTACTTGTAGTCCGATCCGATACTCAGTTTCATACTCATGGGTGTACTCATCGGCGAAATGGTGTCATTTGCAATTCGAACTGCAGTCAGCAATAATAGCCAACTTTGGCAAGTTCATTAGCTTCTGGGTCTGCAGACTTGGTCGGTTGACTGGCAATGAAATGACTACGCAAAATATCCCATATAACAAAGCTGACATCAGTTTGCAATGCCTACAGTGAACGTCTTAGAATGAACTTAGCTCCAAACAATTCTTATATATAACATTATCATATTTTTTTATTATATATATATCAAGATTAATGTATTCTTGATAAGCATCCATAACCGGGTCTATACAGCCCTGTCAGTCTGTCTGTATAAACAAGCAGATTCCAGAGACTGTAAGAAGCGAAGCTCGATGTTAATAGAAGGCTCAATTTTAAAGAAATACATTTCTTTTTGAGAATTTAGATATCGTGATCTAATATTGATCAGCTGTACAATTTATTTAGATCTTTATCACTTTGAATATATATGTAAAGACTTGGGTTCAGAGTATCGCCGAGTCGACTGGAGTATTCTTACTTCTTTTCATTGTAGCGCAGCTCAGTTATAAATCTTAATATTAGTCAGTGTGTCTTTATTCACTCTTTTCACTTGCCATTACTGATTTACTTTAGATTTCCTTTTTAACAGTTGGGTGATCATATAGTAAAATTCATAGCTAGTAAGACCTACATTTTAATTAAACGTGACTTAGCTTGAGTACAAAAGTCAAAACAAATTAATTCGTAAGTTTATGCAGTCAGTTAATGAGCTAAGAGGTCTCGCTTAAAAGTGTATTGTATGGAAACAATAGCTGAACTCAAACTAAAGCTCATAGTAGCCAAAAGTGTCACCATAACTCGAGTTGTGTCTTCGATGGGGCTTAGTAAGTTGAAGAAACAGCAGAAGCTGCTCAGACATTGTTCAACAGTTAAGAGGTATTTTCATTGTTCCAATTTGATTGATTGATGGCTTTTTAATTGTACTTCCTATGCGTGGACAATATACAACTAGATATGCAAATATACATATACATATATATATATTAATATATTTATATATATGCGTATGTGTAAATGTATCTATGAACTGAATAGCTGAAAAAAATAAAAACGTTTTCGATCTCAAGAGCTGTTGAGCGCGAAATAAATAAATAAAAGAAAAGAAAAAAAACAAGTTTACAATCATTATGAAGCTATGATTATCAAGCACCTCATTTCGCATTGATTTATGCATTAGTAATTCAATTAGCAACAACTTTTGAATTTTTTTTAATCATTTGCAACTCTTTTTCACATCTCTTGTTGGTTTCTATCTATTTTCAGGTATGTGTCGATTTAATATGCTCTAACACTCACATTGCTTTAGATCGGTAAGTCTCTCTATCTGTGTGTGTTTTTGGGTGTGTGTGTGTGTGTGTGTGTGTTTGTGTGGGCTCTTTAAGCCAGTTTAAACAGACAGCTTGACGCTTGAGCTCGTCTTTGGGCTAAGCCGACCACGCCCCATGTGGCCAGCCTCCCCCACCTGTTCGCGCCACGCCCCTCTTGCTGGACATGGGCGCCTTCCAGTTTTGGGCCAAGGGTCGGTCACTAAATGTGCCTATTAGCTGTCAAAAGGCAAATATTTGTTTTTGTCACTAGACTTGGCAACAACCGCAACCAACAACCAACACTCGTCGCTTGCCCAAAAGCCGAACTTGATTTATTTCCTGTGTGTGTGTGTATGTGTGTGCGTAGCGCAGTTTCAGCTGTTGTTGCTGTTGGCCACAATAAAACGTGCCGCCAAACAAACAGAAAATTTCAAACAGCAACAGCAACAACAACAACAACAAACAATTTGACCTTGAGCCATGTTGTTGTCCACTCCATTAGACAACCTTTTTGTCCATTCAGTAGCAGCAGCAATGGTCAAGTTTAAAATTCACCACCAAATAAATATGATCTGAATTGTTTAATTCAAATACACAATTTGATGAGCTATTTGAAACTTTTCAAAAATCAGACACTTTCAAAATACTCTCTTTTAAGGCATTTGCATTTGCAGTCGACGTAAGAAGAGAACTAGTTGAACTAGTTTCCACTAATTTTGCTCTGAGCTAAAAAACAATCTAAAATAAAGTCTAGCTTGTTCAGAAGGTGAATAGTTCTCTCATTTGGCTGGCATATGTTATGTAGTAGATATTGCTATATTGCTTAAAGTTGATGTTTGAATGAAAAACACGTTCATTTCAGTGCTATTTATTTTTATTTTCTCTTTTAGGTTTTTATGTTCAACATTAGTGCAAATCAGTAGAGCAATATAAATATGTAGTTAGTTAACTTTCGGAAACATATTTGAAAAACATGCTCATTTTAGTTTTATAATTTTTATTTTGTAGATTTTTATGATTGCAATTAGTGCAAATCATTATAGCAATAATGAAATACATAAATGCATGTGTAGTTTGTTAACTTTGAAAACATATTAGAAAAACACATATGCGAAAACGCGCTAATGAACAAATGTAAATTTTGTTTTTTTTTTTTTTTTATGACGCCATCAAACAAATGTCGAAATTATTTTGCAACTTTGGACTCAGAGCTGTTTTTGGCCGGCATTGTCAGCAGTTCAAACTTGCTAACACATCAGATAACGAGAGTGAGAGAGAGAGATAGATAGATAGAGCGAGAGAGAGAGAGAGAGAGTGATAGATGGCGAGGAATGGGGCGTGTGCTGAGTGTCACTCATAAGTCGCAGTCGCAGTCGCAGTCACAGTTCCAGTTGCAGTTGCAGTTGCAGTCGCAGCTTACGCTAATGCAGTTCAAGTGTTAGAAACATAGAAGAAATAACTCATTTTGCGGCTTCTCCTTGCGCCACTCGCCCCCAGTCATGCACCTCTTTAGAGTTTCTGGGTAAATGTGCAGCAATGCGCTAAAGAAATCAACAAGCCGCTCAAGAGGCACACACATACCCCTCCACCTCCGGCCCCCTTTTCCAGTGTTAGCAGCACTCGTGTTACTGAGATGCTGTGACAATGACAAGGAGGTCTACAAAGATGCGAGACGACAACTGCGGCTAAAGCAGATGAAGATGAGGAGGCAGTGGCAGGGACAGGGAAAGGGGCAGGGGCAGCTATTGAGGTTGCAACTAGAGATGCGCACGTGTTTCATTTATTTTGTTATTTCCTAAATGACACGAACTTCAAATAAAACAAACATACACTCACCATGCCAAATTCTAGCAAAGACATTTAGTTTTGTTTTGAATTTTAACGAGTTGTATTCTTTATTGTTTAAATTCAAAAGTAACTTATGCAGTTCAACGTTTTGTACTCCTTCACTTCGAAATGAATAATGCATTCGTTTAAACATTTTGCCGACAATTTTTAATTCAAATTAATTCAAAAAGGTTTTTTTCTTCGTGCCTCTTCAGGTCAGGTGATTTTTTACATTTTTTTTATTTTGTACAACAACTGAACGGATGCTGTGAATCGAAAAAAAAAACAACTTATAAGCAATCAAATTTGTGGCACTATTTCCCCCAATTACCCAGTCTTGTTTAGAAGCACAAACTTAACTAGATTTTGAACTTATTAAACTCTGACGGCGTTTGCTTTCAAGCATTCTCTTGCCAAACCTAAACTCATTGGAAATATTCAGCTTTACCTTATGTTTAATAATGTAGAGGACAGTAGTAGCATATGGATATGGATAGTATAACATTCAAATAAAAAATATCGCTGTTATAATCAATTATATTTGTATTTTCATTGCCAAAATTTGGTTTGTTTTTTGATTATTTCCACATAGCTCGAATCTGTTTTCACGTGCGCATCTCTAATTGGGACTCAAGCGCAGAAACTGAGCCTGAGTCTGAGTCTGGGTCTCCTCTAGTAATTACGTTTACTTGTTGTCTGCTGTTGTTGTTGTCGTTGTTGTTGTGTGTTGTCTGTTGTGTGTTGTGTAGGTGTAATACCTTTAATAAGCAGGATGACGTTGCACTTGGCGACGACGACAACTGCAGTTTAACACAGCAGAGTAGAGCAGAGCAGAGCCGAGGGGAATACCTTTGTTCAGCGTTGACTGCTGCACTCGAGGCGGCAGGCGGCACCCCGTTTTGCCCTCGGGCACCTGCAATCTGTGGAGTCCACACCCCGACCCCTACTGACTGCAACATAATGAACCCCATTCTTAGCAACCACATTATGAGGTTAGTTTTGTTTTCGAGCAAACGACAACAATAACAACAACAATAAAAATCAACGCATTGGTTCATTTTTTTTTTTAATATATATATTTTGTAATTTTCAACTTTTGACTGGGTTAGTATTAGCAGTGTTTCGTAGGCCCAAGTATTTGTGAAAAATGCTCTGACATTTTAAGGTGCTAGTTTTGGTCTTCTTGCTAAATGTGCACATTTCCTGTTTTTATTTATTTCTTGTTTAATTATCCATATGATTGTCAGCCACGTACTTAGCTTACTTTTAGCATGCTTTCATTTTCAGCTGGGCTGTCGTCTTTAACGACTCTTGACGCATAAAATGGCTAAGACAAAGATTATGTTGAACGCATGTAAATGACTAGAACCAAGCTCTAAGTCTATGGGGTGTATACCTTTAAGAAATATCAACAGCTTGATTACAAGGGAGATACCGTCAGAGTTAAAGTTAAAATAAATAATAAGAGGTAAATCGAGGAAGGGGTAAACAGAAAAACAAAATTAAAAATAGATATATTGGCTGATTGACTCATTAGGTATTTAAATTTAAATTGAATTTGGCACAGCAGGGTATGTGTTAGTCAACCATTTCTTCTCGCCTGTTGCTTGTTTGTTGACTTGTTTGCATGGGCAACGGCAACGTGCTTTGCATGTTTGGGCTGTCAGCGAAACTGAAATCAAAACCAGCGCCCACTTAATGCGCCAAACACGTTGCTAAAAATAAAGAAGAAGAGGTGGGTGGAGGGGGTGGGCGGGAGGAAGGAAGGGGTGCGAGGGGACTGGGGTAAACAATCACTAATCGCGATTTCAGTCAAGAGACTGGCTTGAAGTGTGGCTTCCTTATGGTCTTCGAGTGGCCATTAATTTATGCAGCTTCTATGCCTCCATACCCCTCTCTCCCCGACCATATTAGCAATTCTGGATGCCTTTTGCATACGCTTTTAGTTTTTATGGCTCAAAACAATTTGGTAGGCCGCAAGTGTGTTTTTTTGCCTTTTTTTTTTTTGTTGGACAATTTGATTGATTCCGCTGATGAATTTTCATATCGGTTTTCTTTTTGTTTTTGTGTTTATATTATTCGTATGCGATTTGTGGTGATGAGGTAATATCGGGGCAAGCGATAAGCTGGAACTGCGTATAAATTGCTCTGCTCCCAGCGACTGCCTGAGCCCCATGAGTCTGTGGACTTTACTTGGCGCGGGTTCCGTTTCAGTCTGTCTGCGGGGGGAGAATGTATGGGCCTTGGCGTGGCTCAGTATTTCTAGATAACTTAATCGCCGGCTGCGTTTGCTACGTCAATATTTAATTTATTGATATGGACGGAATGGAGCGGAGTGGAGCACAGACGCCGTTTACACTGTCCCCGCAAATAAGCAAACGCAGTGGCCTCAAAAACCAAAACAGAAAAGAATGGGAAAAACTATGGAGGATAAAAAAAAACAAACCCTGTCAGACAGACTGTCGACCAAATGTGCGTCTCTCACTCAGTGCGACACGACAAGGAAAAACTGTCAGCATCCAGCAACAATAAGTATGATCGATGGCTCAGCTGTTGTTTTACTAGCTTTACGGCTGCTCATGTGTGTAAATCATCGGCGAGTCAATTTTAAGTAGCACGCTCATTACCGTCTTAACTTCAGTCTCTGTCTGCATCTCTGTCTACCTCCCGAAACTGCAATGAAATACACAATAATACACCTCGTTCGAGCCTAGCCTGATCTTTGCTTGTTCTCGTAGAATGCAAATTGTTATTTCGTCGTATTTCCATCAGTTTATTGAAATATTATGAATTATTACAAGGCTCTTGAAATGTCACTCAATATTCAGCTATTGTCTATTTTTAGCATTTCTAACATTCTCGAATGTCAGGTATGTTGTCTGCACATTTTCATAGAACACATTCTGTACATTCAACATTCGTAAAGTATGTTGTGAATTTCGAATTTCGTATGTAAGTTTGGCAAAGTATGGCAATATCAATGCCACAAAAAGTTGATATTTTTATTAAAGTACAAGCAAAACAAACTTTTCGCTCTTTAAGGACACCGAATGTAAGGAATGTGAATGTGCGAAATGTTGGGCATGATGGCATCAGACTATTAATAAAGCTATCCAGCTATTTTTGCCTCATTCTTCATTATAGATAAATGTCACTCATAAACAGATTATATTGTGTTGAATATGATTGTTCGATTATATGATGCACGCTAATGTTGGCATTAGCATAATGAGACATCTTGATCGGTTGACTGCCGCACGATTTACATATATGTCATGTTCAATTACATATGCCAGCCATGCTATAATATTAAAATGCTTAAATTAAATAACATTATTCGTATGCTATGCCATCTACATATAAATGTTTGCATTAGCATATTTGTAGACTTGGACGAGATCAGATAATGAATGCTTGGTGCCAATTAATGCAGACTATGAATGTTAGCGTTAATTGAGCGAGTGTAATTGAAGATGTACAAAATGTTTTCTATATTTATTGCATATTGAATTTCCACATTAGAAATTGTTTGATTAACTTATACATATATATTTTCGTATGTATGTATATATGTATATATGTAGTGAGTTCATTTACTAGTCAGAGTACATTGACACTTGAACGTCAAGTTCAGTAAACTTTATTTTTGGTCTTACTTTGCACAGAGATCGTATTTCGAAACACACACACATTTGAGGGTGTAGAATTCATATTCAAAGCCATACTCAGATTCCCAAAGCACCTCTCACAATTCACAATTCGCATGCTTGTAGTGCAGTGTTTCGTCTTGGCAAATGCCCATGAAGAAGTTAGCAGCAGCACACACACACCCACACACACACACACTCACACAGACACACACATACACAACATAAAAAAAGAAAACGAAAACGAAAACACTGAAATACAAATAATAATAAAATTAAAACTTTTGCTGCGGCTTTTAAACAATCACTCAACTATGCCAACTTGCTGACCATATATCCATATATCCACTAATGTATGTATGTATGTATGTGTGTGTGTACACAAGTGTGTACATAGAGACTCGGTCAGGTAATTTAGTTTAAAGCTTAGACATAGGCATAACGCAAGTGGACTGTGAAGCATCGTCGAAGTCTTGACGCCTTCAGCGTTGACAGCTCCGTCGTCACCCAAAATACGAGTATACCACATTGTCACGAGTCTCAGTCACCCAAGTCACCCAAGTCACCCAAGTCACCAGTTAGCAGTTAGTAGTTAGCAGTTAGCAGTTAGCTGCCACCAGTCACAGTTACAGCGCCAACAGCCAACAGTCGCCAGACTGACCTACAACGGAGCCACTGACTCGATGCCGTCGCCAGTCGCACTCGCAGTCGCAGTCGCAGTCGGCGTTGCAGTCACAGTTACAGTCACAATTGCAGTCGTCTGTCATCTGTCGTCTGTGCGTGCCTAATGAGTTGCAATAATGCTAAGCCGAATGAAAATTGCATATTATATGCATATATGTACATATGTATTTGCATACACATTAATATTGTGCCTACCCCTCCCAGACGCACACACACACACACTCACACACACATGGGAACACCAAAAGCCACAGATATTATTTGTGTTTTATTTAGATACTAGAAGGCAAGTACAGTGTTGACTGCCTAAACTAAATTCGGGCAAATGCCGCAGATTAGAAACCCTTGTCGACCGAAGTTAACCCAATGGCAAATAAATTATTGTTTTCAGCTTGAAATATTTTCGTCCTGCTGCGTAGACAATATTCGACATTCCATATTATATTCTGTCAAAATGTGTGGCATATATGTCTATGTCTATATTTAGATGCCAGCAGATTAACTACGATCGACAAGCGTATGCAATCGTCTGCGTATCTAAGCTAAGTGTGCTTTGACAACTATATAATCCGGTCATGTCTGACCTGGCTGCAGCAAAAAGTGTTATACATATATATATAATATAAGACTTAAAAAATAGGGATATATGGACTCATCAAGTGGTGCTCAATTATATATATATACCTAATGGAGACGTCTTCTGTAATGTGTTGCATGTTTTCAAATGAAGATGGGATTAATTAGGAATGGTACTCACATAAAGTCCTGCAAACTGTACAAGCTACTATTTGAATTTTTAAAACTCGCTTAAATTTGACTCAGGCAATAATCAGGACTAACAAACCTTTTTTAACCCATTCAATAATAAAGTATAAGTCTTATACAAAACTCGTAGTATATCCTTAAGTGATAAACTATCATTTTGCTTATACAATTTTTATTTTATTATCGATTCGATTTCAGTTGTGTAATATTGCATCTAAAGGAAAAACCATGATCAAAATTAAGATCATCAGATTATGAGTTACAAATTAAGAGTCAAAAGAGTCAGTTCGAAATTAGCTTGTAGCCAAGTCATCCTGTACACTTAGGTGTATGTGTGTGTATATATATTTCTTTAACTGTCTGTCTCTCCTTATGTCTCTCTGTGTGTGTGTGTGTTTGTGTGTGTGTGTATTTGTAAATTGGTAGCTTCGGACGGGCCTAAAATAAATTGCACGCAATTAAACACGCTCCACACGGCGACGTCGTCATCCTCTCAAAGGCGTCGGCACCGTCAGCGTTTGCGTCAGCGTCAACCTCAGCGTCAGGGTCATCCCCGTCGCCGTCGTCATCGTCATCGTCAGAGCCGGCATTCGGTAATCGACATTCGTCGAACGGCATTCGGCATTCGGCGAGCAGCGTTCGGCGCGCGGCTGCTGCCATTTACGATATGCATCGGGCCACCGGCAAAAGTGGCTAACAGCTGCTCGCTGACTAACTGACTAACTGTAACCGGCGTTTGAGCGAGCGCTGGCGCTGACTTCCAGCTCGAGTGCAGCTTTGTCTGTTTTGGCCAATACATATAATTTAGCTGTTAGCATCTTGATGGCCGATTTGCGATTTGCGGCTGTGTTTGATTAATGGATGCCCGAAAAATAACAACGAAAGCTTGCAGCTTATGTTCATCATGATCATAATACAAATGCTGATGCTGATGTTGATGATAATGATGATCTTTGATCGATGTTCGGTGATCGGTGATTGGCGATTGGTGATCAGCAACTTGGCTGTCGGCCAAGTTGAAGTCAAATTTGCAGTCGACAAGTCAAGAAATAGTATTCAATAGCCGCAGCTAATTGCACATAAACACAAGTTGCATGCAGCTTAGCGCCAGGGGCGAGCATCATGATTTATGGCTTGCAATTGCAACAGCGACAGCAATTCTGATACAACCACATCAACAACAACAACAACAACAACAGCAAGAGCAACGCTGTCGGCTATGATATCATATGCATATCGGCTATACTCCATGACATCATCGATTTCTGATGTCTATGCCGGCAACTGTGACGCGATTTTCATTTTAATTTTATTTCTTTCATTTTGGAATTTTGTAGCTCTTTGTGCTAATTGCACAAATTTAAGCCAAGTGCAAAACACTTTAATCAAAGTGCTGACTCTCCATTAAATATGTATTAGCAGTGTTGCATAATGCTGTAATGTAAGTTAAGAGTCTTCTAAGGAGATTGAGCATCTTAACTGAAGGTTGTTTTTATTTATTTTCTGAGCTGATCAGCTGTTAGCTGATCCAAATTATTTTTAGTTGCATCAGTATTAATTAATGTACTGCATTGCGAAGACCTTTAAGCACACATTCAATATTTGCATTTATAAATTTAGTTTTCCATCAACTATCTTTTATCTGAATAATACAGACAGACAGAAGGCAAGTTAGTACAGTTGGCTTTAGCTATTTATACATGCATACTAAAATACAAATGCACACATGTATATAAGTCTGGCCAAACAGTTATCAACTAACTGTTTGATTTGTGGCAGTGACTCAAGTATCTTACTGCGGTCGTGTTGACTGTTGACTAATGTTTGTAAATCAATGTGTCTAACTTTGGCAAGAACAATATTGCCGCTGTCGCATCACATTATTTTACAACACTGCACGTAATGTACAGAACACATAAATTAGAAATGGAAAATAAATCATAATATAATTTATTATTATAAAAATGGCAAATATTATTTCGAATTTGAAGACATTTTTTTCTCGTATAATTTTATTTTTTTTACATTTATTTAGTATGGACTAAAATCGGGTCTTAATAAATGAAAATTAAAATAAAAGTTACGAGTTAAATTATATAAAATTAAAAGGTAAAATGTAATTTCCAATTTGCAGTGAAAGGAAAATTCAAGATTATATATATTGCAATGACATATGTACCAATAAACTACAGCTACTTTTCGAATTAAAAATATTTTTATTTGGATGCTTAACAGCACTGGTGTCACCGTCACAGTTTCAAGCGTGGCACAGAGGACGTTTTACTTTTGAGATATGGTAATTTAATGAAACTCAAAGAGCAGAAAAACGTGCGGAAGACTTGTTTGTTATGATATATAATCGCCAAGTTCATTTAACATCATTCGTTGACATTCAAATGCCACATTTGCCATGATGATTGTCAGCTTTTTGTTGTTGTTGTTGTTGATGTTGTTGCTGTTGTTCATGTTACCACATGACAGCTGCAGAACGCTGCAGCTCAACTGGCGTACCTCATCTGCATTTACTGCTCCCCAGTCCCTCCCTTGCCCTTGTTGCGACTTGTAGTCGCTGTGGTAACAAGGTCGTCTGGCTGCCATTATGGTGGGCCCGCAAAAGGGTTAAAAGGTCAGATTGCTAATTGCGCCGCAGACTCGAAGTTCAGCAATAGCAACAGCAACATCAACAGCAACAGCAGCAGCAGGCGAATTTAACTCCGATAGCCAAACTGTACGAGGTCTTGTTGTTATCGTCGTCGTTGTTGTTGTTTTTTTTGCATAGAGGCCAACTTGCCAAAGTTTGATAAATTAGAACCGAAACAAGCTCTGCTATTGAAGTAATTAAGTCAGCGCCAAACGGAAGCCAAAAATATGGTTGCTGCTACCATAACTCAGATTGTGCCTCTGACCTGCGCTTTGGCCTCTGCGTCTCTAGTGTTTTTTGGTTATTACTTACGACTAATTGAGCTCAGGTTTCAGGGCAGCCCTAAACGCAAAAGTAAGCAATTTTCAGCAAGGGTCAGAGCAAGCAGCTTAGTTTCAAAGTTGGGCAGGCTTGCCAAAACAGAACAAAATCTTGCCAAAACGATAATCTTCTATAAACAGAGGAACAGCGTCTTCAGTCTCTGCAGAGGCTTGAACACATTGCAACCACAACTGTTGCATACTTTCAACTGGTTGTTCTTCGTATTCCAGTTTGTTTTGGTTGTGTTGCAGCAAATTTGTATTTGCATAGATGATGCCGGCCTGAAGTCATTTCTATAAATATGTATGCAGCAACTCAAAACATAGGAATGCAACATTTATAGCAATGCCGCACACACTCGCACACGCACACACACACACACAATATACACGTGGTGAATTTGCTGAGCAGCTGCCATAAAAAGATGACTCAAACGTAGAGACATAAAAATCTCAAAACCAAACGACTGAGCACCGACAATACGATTATTACAAAATACAAAACACACGCAAAAACCAAAACCAAAAAAAAAAAAAACAGGAATGAAAAATACGCTACATTAAAACTGCACATAAAACGTTGTAACAATAAAGTACACCAAATACCGCGAAAAAAAAATTCAGTAAAAACAAAATGATGAATAAGAAGAAGCTACGAGAGGCAATATAAAGCATAAAGATCATAATAATCATAAAGCCAAAAACGTGTGAAGAGTTCGCCAGATTTTGCTCAAATATCAAATTGCCCATATAAACACACACACACGCATATATATATACATATATATATATATATATATATATATATATAGCATATAAGGTCAGCGTAAATGGTCTAAAGTGAAAATTGCTTTTAACTAACGATGTGATTTTATTTTTTAATATACCTAAAATTAGCTGGAAATTCATTTTAGTACTTTGAGTTCAGTACGCAGCTCATAAAGTCAAGTTCCGACATAACAACTAACTTAAATGTGTTATAAAACAAGTTAAGTGGCCCTAGTTGACTGTGCTGGACTAACACATGCCCTATATGCATATACATAATATAATAGATATGAGTACAAATTATACACAAATAGTTATCATAATAATCACATCTTAGCTAGATTAACTTGATTTTGTGGATTGTGATACTCATATAATATATGCAGGGTATGCAGAAGTTAACCACTCGAAAGTGCTGCATATATATTTTTGCTGCGAATGCAAAGCACTTTCTTTTTCAAAAATTGGTGGCAAATTGGAAGCTAATTGGCCACATTAATTACGTACAATTGGCCAGCAGGGGGATGCTGGAGGTTGGTCGTATGGACCCGTTCTTGGCCAGGTCAAGTAGCTAATGCTCAATGCTCAAACAAGTTAGCTGGAGTGGGGTGTGGTGGCGGAAAACAACTTAATGCAGACAAATGACAAGGCGTAAGACGTTGCCACCTGGTAGCCGCATCTCTTTAACAGTGGCATCGCCGTGCGGCACGTAGCGTCTAAGTGCCACAAATTACGCACGCAAATTGGCTTTGTTATGGCTGCTGCTGATGCTGGTGCTGCTGCTGGTGCTGCCAACTTGCCACCTGTCTGAGAGTCTGTGCGAGTCGGAGATTGTGTGAGTCTGCCACCATATGCATATCAGTCAATAGTTGCCACATGATGGCAGTTGCAACGTAACTGGTCAGCAGCCAGGCGCCGGCCTAAATATGCCCATTAAACGTGGCTTAGTTGATCAAAAGTGTCTTCACTTGCCAACCCAACACACCCACTTACTCTCTCTATCTGTCTCTCTCTCTCTCTCTCTCTCTCTATCTGCCCGTCTCTCTTTCTCTCCCTCTCTATTCACGCTTGACAATGTGTTTTGTGGTTTGCCGCTGGCTGACAACTTAATATGTGGCACGAACAAAGTGACACCCACGCTGCTGGAGCCGCACACGCGCCACTGTCGAAATAACCACCCAAAAAGCCACCCAGCCACCCACTCGTAGCTCAACCCATAGCCAACCAACCACCAAAACGTAGAGCCACGTCAAAAGTCTGCCGACAACTTAAAGGCGTTAATGGTCGTTTGTTTTATGAGAAATTGCCAAAACGTGCACCGCATGCCCAAGTGATGTGATGTGCCACACTTGCCACAGGCCACCAACCTCGTCAACGTCTCTCAGTTTCGGTGGCAAGCTGCAGAAAACAAAATCTGCTGCCTCTGCTGACGACGACGACTTTGTAAAACATCAAAGCGCCAGGATCAACAGTCAACGGGCGTGATGGCATTTCTGGCCATCATTTTCTTTCTATTCTGCTACTCATAGTTGTGCATACCCTGTAGACATTAAATGGGTAGAAAAGGGCATACAAAAAGGTTTATCCTTTTCACGCTTTCATATTTGTATTATTTTAGTTTTTCAGAAAAGGGAATTATGTGCAAATTAGAATCATTCTTAAGCAGCAACTGAGTTCTTGATATTTAGTATCAATTGGACTATATCTATATATATATCTATATATATACATATATATGATTTTTTTGGGGTCTCTCTAATCCTTAAATGCCTCCCGATTTATTTATTATTATGTTTTTAATTTAATTTCCACCTTTAAATTTTATATAATTTAATTCATATATTTAATTTTAAATTTAAATAATATTATTTATTTATTAAAATCTTTTTAATATCTTTTATATCAGTATATATTTTATTTATTAATATTCAAAAACTTGAGTTTTGCACACAGCATTTTCTACTTACATTTTCCACCCAAGTGGAAGTGATTGAAAACTAGATTCGTGGTAATTCGATGATCAACAAAATCGGTTGTAGTGTAAAATTAATCCATAATTTTCCAAATTGAGATCATGTTTTTTCTAAATCCCGTCTTAGTGCGTTCTGAGGAGAAAACACTGAGAAATCTAAAGCTTTGAAGGTCTTTAACTAAATATCCTCAAATTGTAGAATGATCAGTTGTAAATAATGTGCTGTAAAATATTTAATTGAATATATGACCCAGGACTACTTGCATTAGCTCACAGGATATCTCAAAGTTGTGTTTTCCTTCAATATCGTTGAACGACAGCAGAAAGCAAATCTGCTTTACAGCGAAAAGGAAACGTGCTCCGGGGGCACAACATTTAAATGAGTTGCATATTGTACATTGTATGTGGGTACAATATGTGTGTCTATGTGTGTGTGTGTGTGAGCGGCAGTATAACTAACTAACAGCACAGATTTATCAAGTGCTCAAAACAATGATATACCCCAACAATGACAACGTCAGCGACTGCGGCTGCGGCTGCGATTGCGATTGCGACAGTTTCAGTTCAGTTTGAACTTTGGCTTTGTTATTTTTCTCATGCCACATTTGGAGACCACATGATAGCTATCCACGATCTCTGGCTAATTCGCAAGCAGGTGTCACTTGTCAGGTTGTCCCCCTCTCTCGTTCACTCTCTCCCTCCCTCTCTCTCTCTCTCTCTCTCTCTATTTATCTGTCTCCATCTATGTGTGAGTGTGCATAATATTCTATAGGAGACAACATTCCAGTAAGCGCATTGTTTGCTATTTGTTTGTTGTAACATTGAATTTAATTTCCTGCCTGCATAATGCTTCGCGTTGGGTTGACTTTGAGGGTCGGGTTAGGTTGACTTGGGGACAGCGGGCCAGGCAGTCACTGGGTCAGTTGCATGTATCAAAAACTACCTGAAACACTCAGCTGACTGACAGACCAGCCAAGGCGCACAGCAGATGGATAGCGTGAGAAGTGTTTGTGGGTCTTCACGAATTAAAAACATAAGTGATTCAATAACCAGTTGTTGGTTGGCCAGGTTAAAGAACGTTTCAACTTTAATCCCAACAATTAAAGTTAAGAAAAAACCAGTTAGTTTATAAATGAAGATGAGTTTTGATACGTTTTGGATATACCTCTATATATCCACTTGCTGTAATGCATTGCTAGAACTGGCAGATCTTCAACATAATAAAGTATTAAAGTTGTTAGAGTGTTATTATTGTACAGCTTACTTATCTCAATAATGTGCTCAATTAAATTGCTTAGCACATGTTTCAAGTGCTGAAGAACGCCATAAAAGTAGGAAATATTTTATTTAAAGTACTACTTTTTAAGGTGAAAAATTCCTCAACTTGTTTATACGTATTTATTTATAATTATATATATGTAAGGTCCAGACAAGTACTACGTCAAAAAGCAAAAATTCGTGGACTTTATGTCGTTCATCAGCACTTTAAGAAGTAGTACTTGAATGGCCTAACTTTATGTCGTATCTAGAATACTCTGTAGGAACTGCCCCATGAAGAAGCGGATAATATGCTGTAATACTATTACCAATTGTATTTGTTGGGTTAAGAAGTGATGCAAATTGCACTGTATACGTTGAATTCCTAATGAAAACTTTCCCATTGAGTCACTGCATAGATACATCTATTATTTAATAGCTTAGTTGGCAAGGCACTTTCATGGATTTCGCCAATGCCAAAACGACTGCAATGGGATCAATTAATTTAAATGGCTAGCCTCGATGAGGCACAATCCCAGCCTTAAGTTTGTTGCACACCTACACTGATAAAAAAAAAATGCCACAAGCTCGCGCATAGAAGGCTATGTGGCAAAAAAGGGGCAAATAAAAACTAATTAAATCAAAGCAATTGCATAAATCCACCGTTTAATTAAAGCCAAAGCAAATTTGCAAATATCTATATATGTGTGTACGTGTGTGTGTGTGTGTGTGTATGTGCGTGTGTGATTGTGTGTGCATGTGTAGATCCACACAAATTGAGTTGAAGCATCTTTTAGTCTAAATACTTCCTGCTGCGACGAGACCTGGCAACAGCTAATCGCATCGCCTCGCATCGCTTTGGATTGCATCGCATTCCGGCTCAATGTCCAAATGCAATTTGCTCTGTGTGTGTATGTGTGTGTGTGTGAGTGTGTGTGTCCAGGTCCCACACCTCCACCCCAATGTGTTCCTCTTCTCCAAGTTGTAGGTTCAAATTTCAGCTACTCAGATATATATTCATGTACTTTTTTGTATTTATTTCGCTTTTATTTTAGCCTTTGTGGCTATCTTTTTATCTTTATTCGCGCCGCTGCTGATGAAGATTGACGCGCTGCACTTAAATCGCGTAATCTTTTTGCGAGGCGTCAATTGCTTTGCACTTGCTCCAAATACCAAAATACTTGCAATAATCCCCCCCCCCCACACACACACACACACCTTCACTCCCGCTTACAATCCCTTTCTGTCTCGGCCAATCCTTTGGTCTGTGGCTCACACGTCGTATGCGCAATGTGCCACATACAAAGGCACAGGAGCAGTGGCAGAAACAGCACTAAAAACAAGAACAACAACTGTCTGTTAGCCATTTGCCATTTGGCAATTACCTTGACGTTAGTTTTTAATCAAATTTTCACATGTTTTTACCCCGTTACTTATAATTGTGGCCTGCAGCAAAGAAAACAAATCAAACATTGCTTTAGTTTTGCAACTGTGTCTGTGCATATGGTTGGGTATGCGGGGCAGGGTGGGGGGTACTGTATGTTTCTGAGTCAGTCAGTTAGTCGGCGCATTAATTTTTCCTCTATATATATTTATGTATATATATATATATATATGTACATGTATTTTGTGCAATCGATTGTGTTGTCGGCAATTGTCTGGCGAAAAGCGATTTTCACATTTTGACTACATGCGAGACTAGATGAAAATAAATTGCCAGCACACACATGTGCCGCACAATTTATGAGCCGCCAAATGTGGGTGTGTGTGGGGGCGTGGTGGGGGATGTGATGGAGGTGCAAGAATTTGTGGGCTCTGCAATTTGTATATACCCTGTAGCCAGGACTAGTTTCGTAAGCTCTAACATAAATTGCAATGAAACTTTGCAAACTATATTTCCGAACAGGATTGTTGTGTCTTTCTAAAAACCTGTAATTACCTTTTCTTAATTACAAGGTAAATTTTTCTAGAACTAAAAAAATATGTCTAATTCCATTTTATATTTTACATAGAATATTCATATTTTAATATTTCACAAATCCAAACATTTTTCAGAATGTACATATTATGAAAAAATTGCATTTCTAATTCTAAAACATATTTTTCGTAAATTTAAAAATAATTTTTTTAATCAATCAAAATTTTGTAGTTTTCGGGGCGATTTTCCAAATTTCCGGCGGTTATATATTTAACTGATGTTCTGATTTGTTAAGCTGTGGCTTACTTTAGGTATATCTATATTCTGAGGATAACTGCCTGTTGAGCACACTCCATTCGAGTTGTGATTCTTTGAATATATATATATATATATTTTTTTTTTTGGGTGAGAATTTGTTCAGTATGTATTCGTAGGAAATGAGCGAAAATCATTGTCTATGTGTCTGTGGGTCGGTCCGGCCCAATTTGCCAGCCAAGTCTCATTGCATTAATATTTTTGTGGTTTTTGGTTTTTCATTTTGGGCTTTGATTTTGTTTGTTCTCTTTTGATTTCTGTGCGCTGTCTATTTTTGGGCTCACATTTGGGTTCGGGTTCAATGCACGCGTCATTTTAACAAACTCCTGCCGAAAGGTGGCGAGTAATCAGGGGCATGGGAAGTGCAATACTTGCATGACAAACACCTACATTGACCTTGACGACTTGCGTGTGTGTGTGTGTGTGTATGTGGCACATAGTTATTTGTGTCAGCAACAAGTGACGGTCCCCCACCAAGCATCGCCACCTTTTTCCCTTGTGCTGGCACTTAAGAATTCATAATGCTGACAATTGGTTCAAGGACATTTGCTCTCATTCATCTCTCAGGCAGACATCTGCGTGTTGTCCGTCTAATTGCACAAATATTTTGCAAGTCAACACACGCATGTTGCTCGATCTCGTTACTTGTTTGTTTAACGCTGCGTATGCGTAACAATATATTAAATGCAACAGACACCGCGTGGGCGGTGCATGCTGCGTTTACAGTTTGACGGGAACTGCGTGAGCAACCTGCTACTCATTCGCTAAATAATAAACAAAGAAAACACATTCTGTGCCAATTATGCCAATTTAATATTCGCACATTTGTCTTACGTATTTGCTTCAATTGTCTACTGTTTGGTTTAGTGTTTAGTTTGATGGCATGATTCAAATGATTTTTGTGGACTGTTTAATGTGCCGATTCATCGATAACCATAATGTGCTGTTATTAAAAATAAATGAAATGGCTTTAAAATATATTGTTCACTTTTTACACTATCTATAACATTTTGCTCATTCTTAAAGTCATTGCCATTTGCCATTGAGAAGTGTACATATGTACAGGCTTACTCTCACAAACACACACACACACACACACACACACACACGCACATCCAAAACAACAGCAACAACAATTGTCAAAACGTGAAAGAACATTTTTCTTAGGCACACCGAATATTACATGCCCTTGTACGCCGGAGTTAATCTGCTGATATCTATCAGAAAAAGTGACAGCTTAAAGACAGGCTGTCAACCCGATACAATTTAGGTTC
The DNA here is from genome assembly GCF_018153295.1 of Drosophila grimshawi. NCBI lineage: Eukaryota > Metazoa > Arthropoda > Insecta > Diptera > Drosophilidae > Drosophila > Drosophila grimshawi. The sequence continues at coordinate 18,039,687 of NW_025063692.1, read as the reverse complement.
CCAATTCGATTCTGGTACGTAAAGCTTAAAAATGCCGGCAAGGATTCTGCTTTTACGGTATTCGATTACGTGTTTGGTACCTTGATTTTAACGGTACAGTGTTGATTCGAATTAACAGCCGAGTCAATCTAGCCATGTCCGTCTGTATACTATCTGGAACGGGGACACATTCACATACATACACCTGAGTAACGGGATCGTTTCGATCTTTTCGGTTCCGGTTTTGCGGTTCTAAGAAATGCTGAATTTATATTCTAATTTCGATTTCGATTTCAAAATTCAATCGATGAAAATGCGGTTCCGATTCCGAATACAATTCCGGTTTGCTCAAAACTCAGCTTTCAACGGACTGTTCCTATGGCAGCTACATATATAATATAGTGTTGCGATATCGATATTTTTTTTATTTGCTAAATCTGAGTAACTTAATAACACGCATATTGTGCAGATTTGGTCCAGATACTTTGGAAAATTCAATTCAGCAAGAGTTGTACTTATAAAGCAACAAATTCGGATAGGACGGATAGACAGACATTTATATACATTTATCTAGTGACTCCGATTAAGAACGTATGTATATACCTTTTACCGATACACATTTCATGACAAAATGAAAGTACCCTCGACAAGGGTGCAGACAGGCCAAAAACTAAAAGTTCAAGCACGCTGCACGTGACTATGCAGTTTTCAAAGTAAGCCTATTCGCTCCGCCCCCTCCGCCCCCTCCTGCCCCCTGCCAGCTGCCCCATCCCAACAGAGTTACTGTTATCGATATATGGCAGAGACATAGCATAAGCACAACACGTACATACTACTTAGTCTCTTCAGTTTTTTTGGGGGGACCAGACAATGTCGCAGACGCAGCGCAGACAACGCACAAAGGCATCAACCATAAAAGCAGCCAAACAAAATGACAACAACAAAATAATAACAACAACAACAACAACAGCAGAACACAAGCAACAGCAACCGCAATAGCAACAACAAAAGCGAAAGGCCTGAGAAAAATTACCGCACACACTTTGAAAAGTTTGTTCAACTTTGTTGTTGTTGGTGTTGCCCTTGTTTTGAGTGGTTTGTTTGTTGGTTTGTTGTTTATATATTTTTAGTTTGATTTTTGATTGATTCAATTTCCACAGAACTCCAAGTGCTGCATTTACCTTACACATTCATATGTATATACGATCCGTAAAACTGACTGAATGCACTGATTGAATGCAGCAACACTGATGAAAATGCAACAGGCAATTCCCCTGCAATTCCGCTTCAACTCCCCGCAATTCCCGTATTTTCGTGTGCATACCTTATCAGCGTTATCAATGAGTTGTGTAGTATTCGGTGGAGGGGGGCAAGGCGTGTGTGGGGGGGGGGACTGGATACCGTCTGTTCAATGCACATTTGGCCCACATTCCATACACCTTTGTCTGAGGCTCCACAAAAAGATAAAAGATATAGGTGACGATATTTTTGTATACATACAAAAGAACGAAAGGAATGCGAGTTTTAGCCACGTTAAGCGGTCTGGCATCAGCGTTAAGTTGGCTGCGTAATTAATTACAAACATCGAATAATTACAATTAATTGAAGTAATTACAGTTTATAGTTTATTTTAGTTAGATCGCTTTTTTGGTACTTAACTATAATTAATATAATAATGTGTGCTTAAATTTTTATTATGACTAATGATTGAATGAAGAGCTCGAAATTTGAAAACTTAATTTCTAGAATACAGATACGATCTTGGAGAGGGCGAAGAGAGGCATAATATGTATTTGTAAGTTGTTTGTTCGACATTGCACTAATCACGATTCAAATATGACGTAGGACCACAGACAGAGTTGATTACTTGCAGGGGGTATGGCACAGGGCCGGGGTATACAGTGCCGATGGGGGATAGTCATAAGCAAAGAAATCTAAAATCTAAAATACGTTAAGTAAATAGTCATAAAAAAAATTGACACTTGAATTCAATTGGCCGAGTAAAAATAGCCAGCAACACTCCACGCTCCGTTCCCCGTTTCCGCTCCACACCGAAAACTTGTTGTGCCCCAATCAGACAGCAATAAATTGAACAGCAGCCGAAGTAAGTCAGAAACAGAAAACACATACATATTTCAAGAATATGGGTCACTTGGAAAATATTCGAGCTACTGAAAATGCTACAAAAACACAAATAAATAAACGAAAATTGCACTGAAATTGAAATACAAATCGAATACGAAAGTTTGAGAATGCCTGTCTTACAGTTTGACAGTGACCAGCAGTATGTCGCTGAAGAAGTTAATGCAGAAGAAGAAATAATTCACAGTTTGTTATTTTGGTGCCGGGCTGATTAAGGGCTCGAAAAGCAGACAAACAGAGAAACCGAGAAACAGAAGAAAGAGAAATAAGTGCTTCTATTGAATCACAAATTGCGTAAGAGCTTTTTATAGAAGTTCAAGTCATTGAATTCAGTTCCTCAAGAACAAAATTCGACCACACGCACAGTAAAAACAAATCAAAAAGAAGAAGAGCACCACAACACTGAAAGGAACAGCTAATTTCATAATAGCAACACAAAAAATCGCATTTAGATAAGAGTTCAAACTTCTTCAAAAGCCGATTTGACTTATTGATTTTTGATCACGATTTAATTGTTGCTTAAAATAAAAGTGTACATTTTAATATTCAGGTGAGCAGGTAGTCATGTTGATTAACAGAAATTTGTATGCATATCTTATTTATTGTGTTTGAGATAAATACCTCTATAAATTACATATAAAATAATTTGAATAAATGAAAACTCACCACACCGTAAATTCAAGGAACGCAAGTGCCACAGCAACGAGCTTTTGCTGTTAAACTTAACAGTGCGCGACACTGTGCTAAAAAGCTGTTAAGCTGAACAGTGCTTGCGCAACTATACATCATAGCACTTAGCATGGAACACAACCCACGAAGAGCTTGAAAGTTTTTCGAGTTTAGCCTTTTTTTGCGTTATAAATGTTTATTTATTAAAACAGACATTTTCTTATTATATAAATTCAAAAGTCATAACTTAAGTTAGTTGACGAATTAAACATAACGTTTGCTATAAATATAGAACAAATTGCTTACTGTTATTATTGACTTTCACTTGCAGAAAAGCTCAAATCTCGATGACAATGACAACATGTTCTTCGATCTGGAGGATCAGACGGCCTTCGCGGACTCCGACAGCCTGGAAGCATTTGCGCCCCTGATTGACGATTCCGTTGCCGAGGGCAACTGGTTCAACAAGGGTGTGCGGCGAGTGCGTCGCGAACTAACCCGATTCTTTGGCAATGGCAAGGGCAAGGGAATCGATGCTCCCAGGCATAAGCGCGCCAAGAAACAGAACCAGAAGAAGCAGGTGGGCAAGCGACAGAATGGTGCGTTGCTCCATAAGCGCGCCTCTGACGATTACGAGAGCGATGTTGGCTCCGGCAATGATGGCATGGAGACTTTAATCTGTAAGTTGTTCAACTGGAAATGGAAATGGAAAAGGAAATGGAAAAGGGAAACGGAAACGTAATCGTAATCACATTTTATTACATTTACAGACCGCACACAATTCACCGTCAATGAGCCCTATCAGATGCAGTTCGACAACAAGCTAAGCGAACAGTTTGTCAATCTAACCGAGGATATCCGAAACGGTCTCCGTAAACTCTTCCACGAAAGCTACCCGGGCGATGATGATGATGTTGATATACGCAGCACTCTGTTGCATGTCAGGTATGTCAATTATCAGCAGACTCTTTGTGGCAAGTGCCAACCAGACGGCAGCTGGAAAGTGCGTACGTTTCGTGATTTCGTGTACCGTGGCAGGTTCGTGTCTCAAACAACAAATCAAGTTAAATGAATATTTATGTTGTTATTGATTGCCAAATGCCAAACTATGATAATTGCAGTTTGCTGAAATAAATATTTAACATGTTTATTATTTATTTATCGAGTCGAAGGTCAATGCTAGTACTCGTCAATAAGAAATTATGCTTAGTACTTATTACTAAGTCATAATTTTATAAAATAATAATATAAAAAAACATATTCATTATCTAATTATATTATTTATTTATTTTGTTGAAGAAAACGACACTTTTTCACATTCTCAGCGCTACTTTACAAATATATTACTTATCGCAAATCAATTATTCTTAGTTCAAATATTTTGAAATATAGAAACAAAATAGTACTTCAACATATTTAAAGAACCTTTTTAGTTTGCCAAAAGAAACGTTTTTGAATAAGCACAGATATTACAACAAAGCAACAAATTACAGAGAAAAAAACATGAAGCAGAAGAAGAAATACGAAACGTGTCCATCTCTAGCAGCCCGATGTTAATTCACTTGCTCTCTTTTCCCAATTTAATGTTTCATTTATTGCTTTTCGCTGATCAGGCGCACAGCCGATCTGTACAAGATTAATGTGATTCTCAATGTGGAGATACCGGCGAATGTTTTGGATTTCGAGGAGAAGCTGCGCTCCCAGCTGCAGAACTACAATAAAATTGGCGATCAGAGTGCCTCCCTCGGCGATGACTTCTACTTCCGCCACGCGTTGGGTAAGTTGCACATAAATGCGATACAATTTACCAATTCCCTTTACCCCTTCCCCGTTCCCCGTTCCCTCCTCCACTGCAACACCAATTTGGATTTGGCTGCTTTGGGTGTTATACATTGAGTAATACTAAAACGTACTAAATATTTATTACTCGATGCTTGTTGCCACAAACTGTACAAAGCTATCTGCCTAAAAAGCTTCTCCAAGTAGCGCCCATCTGTCTCTGTAAATAAAAAGTACTCTTAGCCCTAAACAGAAACGCACAAAACTCTACTCACATGCCCAAAACACACACACACACACCTACACACACACACACACACACCTACACACACACTTTTAACCGGTAAAATGCAGATAATCAGTGCGTGAGCCCGCTGGAAAGCGATAAGTTTGTCTGCCAGAACGGCGACAGTTTTCCCTGTGCGAACATGTGTAATGAACTGGTTGACTGTGAAAATGGTTCTGACGAGGATCCGGAGCTATGCGAGCGTCGCCGGAAAGACTATCCGAGTCCGAATGTGGATTATGATTCGGCTGAGCTAGAGAATCAATGCAATTCGGCGAACGAACATTTTATGTGTAATACTGGCAGTCCCTATATGATATATTGCTCGAAAATTTGCGACAACCAAATTGATTGCTCGGATGGGTCCGATGAGGATCCGGAGCTATGCGAGAGCCGATCGATAAGCTTCCCAAATGCCAGCGCATGTAGGTTCTCCTCCGACAGCTTCCAATGCGAGAGCGGAAACAAACTGCACACTTACTGCTCGAAAATCTGCAATGGATACAACGATTGCGACGATGGCTCCGATGAAACTCCCGAACTCTGTGGCACTCAGTTTGTGCCCCCCATCGAGTCCCCGAATCCTGAAACTGAACAGTATCAGTGCATTGGGAATGTTGGCTTGTTCTCATGCGACAATGGTTTCGGAATACCCTGCCGTGATCGATGCGATAATCATGATGATTGCGGCGATGGCTCCGATGAGAATGCCGACATGTGTCGCTCCCTTATGGCGGGGGCCAATGCGGATGTCGAATGTACCGGAGAGGGCGAGAATCAAGTGTGCAAGCGAAGAAATAACGGTTTGTCATTCCACTCTCTCTCTCTCTCTCTCTCTCTCTCTCTCCCTGTCTCTCTCTCTCTCGCTCGCTCTGTGTTTGTCTGTCATTGAGCACGCAATGATGTGCTTGGGGAATACTTGTCGTGTTACGTGTTCCGGTTAAGCGACTCTAATAATACCAAGACTATATATATTAGATAAGCACATACACACACTAACCCATACATACACACACACACACACACACACACACACATACACGCACACACACACAAGCAAACAATACTAAACTCTAATTGATAACCAGTAATTTTAACTGTAACTGCTAAATAGCACAGCTGTCACTGTCACTGTACTATAACGCAGCATATTCTGGCAAGATCAATTTTCATCAATTTTCATATGTTAGGCGATGTCCAATTTGCAAAAGCGGAAAAGTTTACCATTTTCAAAATGGACAATACCGGAAACGGAAGATTGTTTGTTAAAAACGGAAACTATTCTAACTATTTCGTAAATTGAAATACGCCCGTATATATACATACATATTTATCTTTATAATTTAGTTCAGTGCGCTGAAGCTCTAAATCCACATTTGCCATTTTCATTGGAATGTTTTTTACTATCATCTTACTTTTTTTTATTAAATCTTAGACGATATATAGATATAAGTACTAATAGAATTATTATCTGATCAGCTTAGACAGGACAACTAAAATTTGATATGTATGCACCTTCTTCATGTCCCAGTAAAAGTATCAAAACCATTTTCACTTGGACAGCATTTTATTTTGGCAATTCATTTAAGTGCAAAGAAAAATCGGAGTCTCGATTACAATTTTCGTTGTTTTATTATCTGACTTGACAACAAAATCAATTTGGATCTGACCAATTGAACAAAGCCTTCGATAGAAAATAAAATATCGATTTAAAAACCAATTCTATCATTCAAAATTAATGTATACATTTTGATTACTTACTGCAAATCGAGAAACATATACATATATAGAAAAATCATTAAAGCTGTTGTCATACTGTTATTCAGACGCTCTCTCTCTCTCTCTCTCTCTCTCTGTCTCTCTCTCTCTCATGTTCACTCCGGCTCACATTCGCTCAACCTTTGGGCAGCATGTTGCTCTCTTGTTCTCCGTCTCCCCCCACTCTCATTTGCTCTAACTTGTTGAGCATATCAACTTTGCAGAATCGCCAATCACTTTTTCATTACATTTTAATTATGTTTTGTTGTCTCTCCATCTCTCTCTCTCTCTCGATCTCTCTCGCTCTCTGTCTATCCCACTCTCTATCTATCTCTCTCACTGTTGCATTTCACAATATGTTATATATGTTTTGTTCTATCGCTCTCTTGCTACTATCATTGTATCCCCTAACGAAACTGTCCAATTGTGTACTCAATGTTTGTGTTATATTTTTAATTTGAAATACTATAATTTATTTAACATGCCCTCCACACACACATACACACTCACACTCCAATACATGCACACTTACACGACTTAGATACAAACGACGATGAGTCGCCAGATGACGATGGCTCTGGATACGAGGAATGTCGCGGAGATGCGACATTCGAATGTTACCGCAGCGGCACTCGTGTCTGCGACGTGATGAGATGCGATGACAAAGTAGACTGTCCCAATGGTGAAGATGAGGAGAATTGCCACAGTGACATCGGTAATGATAATCTCCAAAAAAAAAGAAACAAAAAAAACGTCAAACGTCAGCTTGTATTTCACATTATTGCCATTAAATACGAAATTGGAGTTGAGAATCTGCAATCTAGTCAAAGCATCAACTAAATTTTACTCAATGAATCAATTGTTAAATCATCAGCTATTTGAGATCAAATATTAAGCATATAGACATACATACATACATATATATGTAACTTATATATATATATATATATATATATAAGTTACTATCATCACTCATTTGTTTTTTGTAAGCGTTTGTTTTAAGTCAGCTATTTTAAATTGATATGTTTGTGTTTCTGTTTTTCTTTGCATTTCTTTTATGTTGCGCTTTTTGCCTAACTTAGTTTGCAATGAAAACGAATTCAAGTGCGACGGTCAGTGTCATCCGCTCTACATGCGCTGTGATAAAGTAGTGCAGTGCTACGATCAGACTGACGAGGCTGGTTGTCCCGAAGAAGACGAACCCGAACACGAGTCGGAGTCCGATCGCCAGCCGGAGCAGGAGCCAGAGCCCGAGGACGAGAACGAAACCGAAACTCCACTCTGGTACGATTCCTGGCAAGAGCAAGAGCGAGAGCAAGAGCGTGAGCGTGAGCGTGAGCGCGAACAAGAGCGTGAGCGCGAGCGAGAGGAAGAGCGCAGACGAGAGCAAGAGCGAGAGCAAGAGCAAGAGCGCGAGCGAGAGGAAGAGCGCAGACGAGAGCAAGAGCGAGAGCAAGAGCGTAGACGAGAGCAAGAGCGAGAGCAAGAGCGAGAGCAAGAGCACGGGCGAGAGCGAGAGCAAGAGCCCGAACTGCCACAGGGTGAGTTAAAATTTCTTATTTTTATTTTCGTTTATTTCTTATTAAATTTATTCCTCATAATTGCCCCATAAAATTCGATTATTTTCTGATCTGAAGTAGTATTCTTAAATTGCCTCAAGTTATCTTTTCATTAAATTCTCAATATTATAGTTTTTCCCATTTATGTATGTATGTAATTTTTATATTTTTATTTTATTTGTGTGTGTGATGTCAGCGACGATCGCTGATCTCATTTGCGAAAAGTGGGCCACGTGCCATGTTTTTTCAAAGAATGCCGTATTTGATCAGCGAATATCAAAAAGATGATTTTACAATTGAGAAATATTTGTTGCATCAAGTGCAACAATAAATTCAATAAATTACAAAACTGTGCTACACTCATTTTTGGTACGTGCCCCTTCAAACCAAGTATTTCTCTGAAATAATCCAAATGGTGGGTGCCGCCATTTAATATATAATACTATTTTCTTTTAAGCAGGAAGCATATTCAATTACTTTAAATTTTTGGCATTTCGTGCATTTCTTAGGGTGAGTCAAAGCTCTGCACATGTGGGCGGTTTTTAATGATGCTCTCAGCGTTTCACTTGGAAAAAGTCGGTGTCCAATTAATTAGTCATATTCAATTTGTTTCCTGTCGGAACAGTAGAAATGAAACATGGGACAATTGAGTGCTGGAATAAAACACAACACCAGCTGAATACTCAGGCGCAATCTGTTTGCTGTCAGCAATGTTGGTGTTCCACTGGCTGTTGTAAGTTGCATACCTTCCCGTTCCATTCCCATTGTACCAGCGCTTAATAAGTGAAATGGCCCAGCTATGACCCTGACCCTCCTCCAAGCAATCGACGCTTAAATTGCAAAAGCAACAACAACAAAATATGGAAACCTATTCCAAAAAGTGAAATTACTATTGCTCCCCAAACAGGACGATGCGGCAACGGCAACGGCAACGGCCACGCCCACTCTGCCATCGTCGCCGCCGCCCCACTTTCGTAATGAAACGACCCATGCAGCATGCAGCACCGAAATCAAAATCCAAATCATAACCGCAGTGGTGCCCCCACCTCCCACCCCCCCACTCGCTCCTCGCTCCACACACATGTGGATTACAATATCTATGAAATATGCCACAAATACGAGCACGCATATGCCACAAAAAAAAATTAGCAAACAGAGATAAAAAACCAGCAGCATCGCAGGCAATGCAAAAAGATGTTTTATGTATGGTGATTTTTGGGTGATTGGGTGGTTTGGTGGTTCAGTGGTTCAGTGGCGAGCTGGCATCGTCGATTGTGGTGTCTGCAGCGGGGCTGGCAACAAAAACAATTTGCAACAGATTAAAATTACCCCTAAGCGTATTATAAACTTAAATAATCCGCTGCACAGTCTACACAGAACAGCAACCACCCTGCGAACCACCCCTCACCTCCCTCCACCCGTCCCCCTCCCACTCACACTCCCGCAGCCCGTTTGTTGAAGTGAGCTTTTATTTAGACGGGCGTCGCCGCTTTTACTACACGGGGGCGTGTTAAGTACTGTCAACGAGATTAAATGCAATGTCAGAGGTCACAAAAAAGACTCACACACACACACACACACATAAACACGCACACAGCAAGTCCAACGCAGCCCAAAGTTGTGTCCTTGTAAATTTAATGAATTTTCGCCACTTGAGTTGTTGTTGTTATTGTTGTTGTTGTTCCACTTCCCCTTTGGCTTTGGCGAGTGAAATTAAGTAAAAAGTGTAACTGGAACTCGGACTGCAACTTAACTTAAGCAGAAATATGTTGTCTTAACTGATTTACGCACTTTTCAATTTCAATATGCTGCGCTTGAATAAAAAGTCAATTGAGATCAGTTTTATATATGAAACATATACCGATTTTTAATAATGCTTTATAGCTACTAAATATTACACACTTAGAATACTCTCTAAATTCTCTACTAAAGAAGTCAGTTAGCTAAACGGGGACAACTCCTTAAAGCACAAGATATCGGATTGCGTCCCCTTAGCTAGAAGAGGATGTAATATCCTAGGGAACCATATCCCAAGGTCGAATGCCTTGAATAAGTGTTGATGGAGGCACTGCAGGCCAGAAGAGGGTCACAATAGATCAAAATGGGTCGCGGTGTATCAATAATAATAATAATAATATTATAATAATAATAATAATATTATAATAATAATAGTTTTTACAAAAAAATAATATTATAATTAATATTACAGATAAGAGCACTACCGACTATACCTTTAGATCGATCATACTTTATTGAATAAAATCAAATATAATTAAAGATTTTTAATACATTTTTTAACATTTGTATTATAATTATATCGTAAAGTTTGTAATTCATTGAAAGAGACCTGCAATGAATTTGTGGCATCCAAATTTACATAAACATATTTATGTACACATTATGTACACATCAATATAAGTAATATATATATATATATATATATATATATATTTATATATAATTGTGTCCACATTTAAGGCACTTACAGCTTACAGCTCAAAAAGTAGAAGTTATAAAAAATTCAACACATTTCTAATTATCAAATATTTCGAAGGCGTCTTAAAGTTGGCACTCTACATATATATATATATATATATATATATATATGTGTGTGTATTTATACACAGCTAAGTGCCCGCATTGTTGAGAAAGATATTCAGCGCTGTTAGAGCTGGTTATTCGGCTATTCCAAAAGAGTTCTGGAATTGCAATCGAATTATTTTGTTGTTGTTATTCTGTGGCACAGTGCTGTGAAATTTGGAACTTTTGTGGCAGTTATTGTTGTCGGATTTATATATTTCGGTTGCTGTTTCGAAAGTGCATCATTTGGGGCAACTGCTGCTGCTGTTACTGCTGTTGTTGCTGCTGTTGTTGTTGCTGCACTTGAGCGCCGCTAAATTTTAATTATTATGTAAACACGCACACACACACACACACACACACACACACACATACACACTACACCCACCACAAGCACACTCAGTTGTATTATGTTCTATTCAAAAACTTGCCCTTTATTTTGTGAGCGTGCAGCATTAGAAGTGTTGGTATGGTGGAAGGGGGCGTGGTGGTGGGGCATGAGCAGGCGTCTGCTCAATTAACAGCTATTTTTGTTTAGTTTTATTTTATTCGTTTGTTGCATTCTGTTTGTTTGAGGTTGTGGGTGCTGCGGTTGCATTTCGCTCGACTCAATTGGTTGATTAAATATCTTGTTTATAATTGTTTGGCATCGAATCTTCTTTGGGCGCTGGACACTTGCACTTTTGGCACCCATTCGAACACCCCTACCACTACTCTCACCCGCCCACCCACTCCATCTATCCCTACCCCGCCAACACTTAAACCAGTCTGCGAATCTTAAGCAAGCAGCGAGAGTCAATTAGCAGCTTTACTTGCTGCTCGGCGTTAAATGGCTGCCGATTTGACTGCTGCACGGAGACACACACAAACATATACACACTTACACACACGCACACACACACACATAAAACACTTGCACTACGGGGACCACATATGCAAATTGAATTTGCTGGCCAGCGCTTTTCTTTTCACACTTCGAGCCAAAATAAAAAGAGAGAGCCGAAAGAGCGTGTTAAAATTAAGGCAACGAGTGCAACGAGACAACAACAACAATCAGCAGCCGCAGCAGCAGCAACTGTTGTTAAAAATCATAAAAATCATAGCAGCTAACAATGTAAGCACTGCAAACCCACTAAAATAAAAACACCCCCTTGCCCACAACAAGAACTCCAACGCCCCCGCCCCACCCACAAGACAGACACAGGGGAATTATGCATGTCTGATAAGTTCTGCGAATCATAATAAAAACAAAAAATTCAAATTGAAACATGTAAGAAGTGTTTTCATCTACGAATTGTGCCGAATATCAAATACACTAACCATAAGCCACAAATATATAATTATATATGTATAATTATTGTATAAAAATCGATAGATGACTTGAATTAAAATATCTATCTTTTCATTAATTTTAAAGGAAACCACGTTTCATGTATTGTAGTCAAATAATTGCAAAGGTTATCTGAATACTCGTGTGATTTTTCACATATATTTTCGACCAGTATAAATAGGGTATATTTGACATATATGACTAAATAACAATACCCACTCTGCTAGGGTATACAAAGAAAGCTGAATGATACAAAACAATGCGCGCAACTTCCGCTTGTGCTCTATGTTGAATGTTCTGTGTCGCTGTTGCTGCTGCTGTTGCCGCCTATTGTTTCTATTAGTTGTGTTGGGTGTGTGTGTGTGTGTGGAGGGGGGAGCGTTAAGTGAAATGCTTGTGTGTCTTAAACTTGAGCCTGTTGCCCCAAAGCTTAAACGGCGACTGGCGCAAGCGCAACATACAAGCAAGCAACATGTTGCTGTCGTGCAAGAGCAACAACAATAACACCAGCAGCAGTTAAATGTTAGCAACATGCTGCTGTTAGGCAAACACTGTACATGTTGCCAAGCCATGCAACCTGGTTGGCTGTGCCCATTGAAGCATCGTTTCCAGCCCGAGCACCAAGCACACCTTCGTGCTCGAGCCGAACACACAGCCGAATGCATCGTGCGCCTTTATTCGTTAGCGTTATCGCTTCGGCTACTCTGGTTGCTTCGGTTAATTTTACTGTTCGTCGTCGATGTTAGTGTTGCTCGTGTTTACGCCTCCTCCGACTGCTGCTGGGCTGCTTAGCTGCTTGGCGCTTGGGCTGCTTGGGGCGCTGGGCGAGTCGATGCCGGCGCTGCTTGCATCGCTGTCACGTCAGTTCAAATTGAAGCGTTTGCGTGTGCGTTACGTTGTGCAGCGACTTGGCGACTTGGTGACTTGCTGACTTGCTGACTTGACTTGGTCGATTCGACTCTGACTTCGACTTCGACTGGGACAGTGGCGCGTGTGCAAAACCACTCAGCGAACCAACTTTATTCAATTCTTTTTTTTTGCAAGTTTTCTTTTAGCCAAAATTTCCAATAGAAAAATCGTTTTTTTTTCTTGTTTTTTGAGTAAGTCAATTGAATTGTGTGCCAAAAACAAATTAAACAATAGTAAAATAACAAAAAAAAAAAAAATAAAAATAACAAACTAAATCAACAAATTCTAAATTGTGCCAAATTGTATGCTTTGTATTGTGTACAATTTGGAAAATATTGAACATATACAGATTTGCAGCACAGCTCTTGGAGTGTTTCGTCGTATACTCGATCGTTGTTTGTCCTCTTGTTCTGTGATCCAAAAATTGAACAGGCTTCGAGTGAGCGGTGACTAATGTCTACAAATCAGCAAGTAGTTTGGAAAGGTGTCCTTTTTTGTTTTTCATAATTTTGAACAATTTTAACAATCGAGCTTATTGGTTCAGTTCCTTTTTATTGCAAATTCATCAGGCCTTAGCCAAAATTTGAAATGGGAAATTGAGTTCATGGTTTGTCGAAAAATAAGAAAGATTTTCTTTCGAATTATCAGTGAATCAAATAATTAAATTTAAAAAATGGTCTGGTTTTTTTTGTGTGTTTTGAAAAATTGCAGTTAACTGATCGTTTTTTAGACATTCTGCCGACTCTGTTAAACTCTCTCACCGATATTTTGTGACTGCTTCCAATATAATTACAAATATTCCTTTTTAACATTTTCATCAAATTGTTGCAAGAATTAATCCACAGTGAGTTCAAATATAAGCTCAATATAGTTTAAAAAAGCGCTTAGCATTCTTCCCAAAATATGTTGGCATTTAATGTTTTTCTTTAGTTTTTTTTCTTAAGTGAAGTTTCTAAAAATCTGTCAATAGATCAGCCAAATTGTTGGGTTTGTTTTTGGTTGGACTGAATCATCAATCAGATTATACATTTAATTTACGACATTTTCATTAGAGTTTCCACTAAAGTCTAAACTCTAATGAGATGAGATGAGTGAGAGCACTGAAAATCATAGCTGGAGTTTTTTGGCTGATTTTTTTCTTCTCAGCCCGATCTGTGTTTTTTAAATATCAGTTTTTCAACCACATTCCATTTGCAGGACTTTTTAAAACTAATAAATTACGTCTCAACAGTAAAGATTTTTGAGAATAAATGAAGCATAACAAAACGTAAATTATTTTTGCAGTAAGATCCAAAAATGTCTAAATGCAAAACGTATTCAAATAAAAATTATCACTAGTTGGCTAGCTTAAATTGTAAAGGGGCCAAGACAATACTTTTTTCTACAAAGCAGATTTAGAGTTTTATCGCTACCGAAAGCAAAAGAAAAGTTAAGATAGCATTGTTTGCTCAAATTGAGAGTAGACAGGAAGGTTAATGCTTTATATAGACCGGTATCTGACAATGTCGTGTGGGCCACGTTAACAGATCAGTTTTTGTCGGTCGCTGTCCAACAGGATTATGTAAAAATAATAACTTAGCTATCTGTGAAACAGTTATAAATTATGGCCATTGTTTGCTCTGCAGTTAGCTGATGTCATTCTTGTTGTTGATGTGTTTTTTTTTTTATATTTTTGCTGCAGCTGCTGCTGCTTGTGTTGTCGGCAGAAAATCTTAATCAAAGAGAGAGTCAAACAATCGCTGAGCCAGCGAATAAATCGAGAAAATCTGCCTGCGAACATTAAACGTTTGTGGCATTGATCACAGCTCGTGTGTCTTTGTGTTTCCAAAAGATTCAGCGTTGCGCGGCGCGATAGAAATAGCAACAAATACAAAAACAACAACAACAACAATTAGTGTCGAAAGTTGTGCAGCCTGACAAATTGTCGACACAACAAAACCAAACAAAGAAAAAAATAAAAGAAAACAACTAGCAATGCAATCTGTTGCCCTTCCCTGCATCTCTTTCCTTAGCGCTCGCCGCGCTGCTCTGCTTTATTTGGGGGGTGACAAATCTTATAAATAACAGGCCCAAATATGGCAGAAGCGACAAAAACAAAAACTATTTTTGTAGCTGATACAAACGCAAGTATTTCAATTCACCCAAAAAAAAAAAACAAAAAATGATTCCTCCAGCAACAGCTGTAGATGTGCTCTAACATTTTTCTTATTCCTGCTCTTTTCGTTTTTGCAACATTTGCTTTTTCTGCAATTGGAGTGAAGAAAATTTTGAATTTGTGAATTCCTTTTTTTTTCTAAATCGTGTTATTTTTTTTATTTTATTATTTGGTTGTTTGTTGTTGAGGATCGTTTTGCAAAAGACAACGTTGCAGTTTTGACTCTGGGTTTTTCTCAGACAATGTTCAACATTCAATGGAATGCCAAATGCAAAAACCAGAAGAACGACGACAAAAACGTTTATTGGGCATTAGAGCTAACGCAGCGAGGGAGGGGCTAGTGGAGCGGTGTTGCATAGTGGCACAGTGGCACAATGTCATGATAGCCGCTCAAAGGCGCTTTGAGAAGTTGTTGCCAGAAGTCTAGCGCCTGCAATATTATGCATCATTAATTTTAATGACTTTTCACTCGACAAATGTGAACTTAACTAAAATGCTTAGCTCAGTTTTAATGATGGCATTTTAATATGCAAATTCTATCTACTTAAATATCAGACATACATACACACACAGCACATACATACAGGCAGCAGCATCATTAACAACTTGCCACAAAACTTTGAAACGCTCCACTTTTCTTCCTCTTTTTTTTTTTTGTTTGTGTAAAAATCAGCCTGAAAAGCGCACGCAGGTGGAAGGGGCAGTTGATGCAGCTTTCCTTTTGTGAATAGATACAAATATATTAAAATAAAATAAAATTAAATAGACAGTTAAACACTGCTTACAATTTATTATTTATCTTTTACACTTTTAAGTGACACTAAAACAGACTGAAAATTGAATTAAGGGTTCAGCTTCCAAATTGCAACTGCTGCTAGTTGAAGAGATTTGTATAAGAATCTAAATGATCTTATTATTTTCCAAACTAAAATATATCGGACGAGAAATATGGGATGTCATTTAGCATATTGAAAAGTAATTGAAAAAATCTATATTTAGAACATTTCTCGAACCAAACAATATATATACTCGTATATATAATATAATATACATATAAAAAGAGAGACGTATTCTAGAGGATCATTGAACATTTATATATATTATCGTTTTTATGATATATAGAATTGACAGCTAAATTAACGATAGCTCAGCTAGTTATTTAGCAGCCTTAAGATCTTTTCTTTTGTACTTTTGTACATATTCGCTATAAAATTCCAGGTCAAGTATTAATGGCTCAACATAAATATGTGGAGAATATATTAATGCTGGAACGTTGCATCAAAATGAAATTCTTGATTGTTACTCATTTCTATTAAAACTACTCGTTAGTGGTGCCTACATCCAAAATATATGTTCAGCTCCTGTTGCATTTTGCTGTTGCTTTTTGTTGTTGCTGTTGATGTTGCTGTTGCAGCTTCCATTGTGTTGCAATTCACCAATTATTATGCGTAGCACGTTGGCTAAGCCAAAACTTGGCTACCTCGATTGCCGCTGTTGTTGCCCACTTAATGCCGATCCGAGCCAAGCTAAAAGCATTCCTTTAATGTTAACTTAATTGAAGCATAGCCAGCAACAACAACTAACGCAGCAGCAGCAGCAGCAGTAGCAGCAACAGCTTTTTGTTGTATTTCATTTAATAATTTAAAAAATATATACGTATATATATATATATATTTATATATATATAAACATATGTGTATATGCAGGCATTTTGCCAAACACCGCATAAACTACAAAGCTTTTACGCGTATCTCATAGATACGGATACCGCAGCCAGACTAGCAACAACAAAACGAACGAACAGCAACAAAACCTTTCACGTCACAGCATTCAAAGCATTCAATATTCAAGCATTCGAAAATTCGAACATTCAACATTCGACATTATTTCGCACTCATAAAAGCGCAGATGGTCAAATCACCCCCCACTCACCCCCCTGACCGAGCAGCGAGCACACATGGCCAAAGGTATAGCGAGAAGTGGAGGGAGGTGGGCGGGTGCTTTAGGGTGTTCAAGTTCAAGTTCATTACAGCACCACATGAAATCGGAATTTTTTCTGCGCTCATTTATTTTTTATTTTTTTTTTGTTGTATTTGCTGTATAATATTCGCGCAATTTGTTGTAATTTATGCGCAAAATTTTATGCAATATTTGCACAATTTGCCGTAGCGTAGAAAGAATGACAGAGACAACAAGAGAGTGTGTGAGAGTGAGAGAGAGAGAAAGAGAGAAAGAGAGAGACAGTTAACGAGTTAGAAGCGTTTTGTGAACTGGGCAAACATTTTCCCAACTTTTGACATTTTTTCCATTTTTCTTTTCTTTGCTTAGTTGTTTTGCAAGAAGTTGTCAGAAAATCTACAAAATGTCTTTCAATTTGTGAAAAAAAAGTGTTGTTTTTTAGCTGTGTCTGGTGCCAGCAAATAGTTAATTAAATATCTAACAAGATATTATAGTTGAATAATGTCCTAAGCAAATTGCATATGATCTATTCGAGTTTTCATAAAATGCAAAAAAATAACCTTTTAAGAAAGAAAAAAAAAAGAAAGAAAGATTAAAAATTAGGGAAATAAAAGAGTATCCTCCCAGAAGGAATTCACACTTCATTTTAACAACATATACATTTTTTAATTTATTTATTTGCTAGCTGATATTTATATTTTCAATTGACATTTGATGTTGAGCGTTGCACTAATCGAAATTGATTAGAAAACTCATTCAATAGACGCGCTACCATTTTTTAGCAGCCAAGATTGCTGTTTGAGGTTAGACGCTTTTCTTGCCAGCCCCGCCCCTCCCTTGCACCCCTCCACACACTAGAAACGAATGCAAAGAGGAGCAGAGAATAGAATGGAATTTGAAATTTTGATGCCGACTGTCGACAACAATTGAACAATTGAATGCTGATGAGGCGCGCGCAGCCTGCCAAAAGCGAGCCGTGAATATTTCTTCAATTTTCCGCAAGTTTTCCTCATCGTTTTTTTTTTTTGTATTTTTTGTTCGGTTGCCCTTTTGGGCGTTTGTTGTTATTGCTGTCGTTGTTGTTGTTGGGCATATGAAAATATTGCGTTATTTAAAATTAAGCAACATTTAATGTGCTCCAGTTGCTGCCCCCCTCACTTTGACTCAGTGTGTGTCCTGTGCCGCTTGTTTTCAGCTCTTTTCTGTTTGGCTTTTCTTCTTTTTTTTTTTTTTGTGTACAGTTTTTCACTTTTACACCCGCATAGACAAAGGCGGAAGTGTCCCCAGTGCGGGGTGGGGCGGGCAGCCTCTTCATTGCTTTCATTTGTAACGGAAATGCTTGTGAAAATATCCCTTTGTGTGTGTGTGTGTGTATGTGTGTATGTGTCCTGCTTTGGCTGCTACAACTGGTGTCTGCTGGGCGTTGGATACTTGGTGTTAATGCGTTGACTTTGCCCCGGAAACATCTCCACTGTCCGGTGTTGCCCCGTCACCCGCTGTGAACTTTATGCGCTGCCAACGGTTGGGGGCACAGTAGTTTTGTTAGGCGGAGGGTGTGGGTTGTATTGCCAGCATTTGTTTAATATTTGTATTTGCCACTCCAAGAGCTGTCGCTGATGCTGCTGCTGCTGCTGCTAAATAGGCTGCAATCTTTTGCAGTTGCGGCTTCAGATCAGGGGGAGCGAGTGAGAAATCTGTGCGAAGCAAAGCAAACCAAAGACCAAGAACAGGAAAAAAGAAACTGAAAAGTTAAAGGCCATGGCTAGGTTAATGCAGCCCCTGGCAGCCACGTGGCTGCTTTGGGCGCTGCTCGGCGCTGCACTCGTTGAGCGGCTTGGAATCGCCGAGGGGCATGGCTGGAGCAACTGGAATCCTATTGGTAAGTCTGTAAATCTTGTCAAGCTGATCGTGTTTTGCATTTGCGATCGGTGCGCTTCTAATCAATGGAACAATCATAATAATTACAATAAGAACAATAGCAACAACGTTGCGGTTTCTGTGGCTGCACACACACAAACACACAGACACACACACACACACACACACACACACATACACATACATTTAGGGCACACACTTCGATTGTGGTTTAATTAATTTCAATCAGTGAATGGCATCCGCATTTAATTGCCGCTCAATTGCGCGAGATGCGATGCGACAGAAGATGCAACGGCAACAACGAAGAATTGCCCTGAGCAGCTGCACAGATTGGCGCCCGCAACAGGAGTCGCTAACACACACATATATACACACACACACACACGACAATGAAATAGTTGATGGCATATTCGTTCACACTATCTTTCGTCTCAATCGCCGTTGTTCTCAAATCTAGGCTAATTGTTTGTCGCTTTTGTAATAATGATGCCAGCGACCAATTAATTTGCACAAACATCTTAATTTATAAATAAGAGAAGCAAACACACACACACACACACACACACACACAGACACAGACACAGAGATACCGAAGAGCACTCAAACATTGCGAGGGCCACACTTGAAACTGGGCTTTCGTTTCGGCTATGAATTTCAGCCGCATTCTTTTTTATTCGTACTTGACTTTATGAGCACTTCGAATGCATTTGAATTACACAAGTGCGAATGCATATGAAAAATCATCAGTGAAATTCTTATATACAATTTTCGATATTTTTCAGTTTAAGTCCGCATTCAACTCAAGAGTTGATCTCAGCAACACAAACAAACTGCAAAAACATACTCAACTGAAAGCAAAAAAATGAACGTATGTGCATTTTCCCATACGATTCAGTCACTTAACATTGTTAAAGTATATTGCGAATTTTTGAAATTCGCACCGAGTATTTTAGTTTTTTTTTCCCCTTTTTTTTTTTTGCAATGATTTATCGAATTTCATATCAATGTGGTAATTTTACCACTCACGCGGCTACAACTGAGTCAGCTGAGACTGAGATTTTTTTTTGTAGTTTTGGGTAATTAGCTGAAATGAAGCATTCGTAATATGTCTCAGTAAATATGTCAACGGCTACAGCTAATAAGGCAAATAAAGTGCAAACAAAGTGCCATTGAATTCAAGTGCATGATATAATGTAGACACACATACAGATGTATATCTTTATATCTATATAAGCATGCATCTGTGTAAATAGCTGAGTGGCTTTGTGACATGTTAATATTTCCTGATTGTAAATCTTTTGTTTTAACAAAGAACTCAAGGGTATTTCATTGGTCACAGGTTTATCTGTTGCTTATTGTCGTCCTATGCACTTCTCACTTTCTAGGCCTTTGGTCACGGTCAGCGCCAGCCTCTTAATGAATGGCAGGGAAAGAGTAGCAGAGAGCGAGATAGAGAGAGAGAGAGAGAGAGAGAGAGCGAGAGAGAGAGCGAGAGAGAGAGAGAAACGAGAGAATAGCTTCTGCTAGCTAAACTGATTTGGTCATTTGATACACAGGAAAGACAATGTAAGCAGACAAAGGTACATAGAAATTAGAAACTGTAAACTGCAATGTATGTGTGTGTGTATGTATGTGTGTGTGTGTATGTATGTGTGTGTGTATGTATGTGTGTGTGTGTGTGTGTGTGTGTGTGTGTGTCTGTTTGTAGTTAAATGTATTTGCAACAATGTTATCCTTGACTTCATTAAACGGCATGTGTGCTGCCGCATCTTCGTGTTTGTATCTGTAGCTATGCACATATGTATCTAGATACAAATGTAGCTATCTGAATCTGTATGCGCTGCCGTTGCTGCAGCTGCAGCTATGTAACTTTATCTATGACGAATGCATCAGCAGCAGCAACAGACGCAAATTAAATAAATATAAGACCCAACCAATGTTAAGATAACAATATTTATTTTGTTTTATTCGCCCGCCCCCCCCCCCCTCCCCCACCCTTTTTTTGTCTGTTTTCGCAAAAATAAATGCTAGTTATCTTTCGTCGTTCTTCAAATACATACATACATGTTGTTCAAATTGACATGAAATGAAAAACGAAATCAAAAATGAAATGAAATAATTCACAAACGGGTTTTTTTCATTTTATCGACAACAATTGTTTGATTTTGAATGTTCCTGAGCATTTTAAATTTGAGTTTTTAAATTTGCCTCATAAATGGCGTTAAAATTTTTTCAAATTGATTTTGAAATACTGAAATTAATGCGAAAAGTGCTTTGAATGAGCCCAAAACTGGATCAGAGATATGAATAGCTAGGAAAAATCTCCAACATTTCATATCTGATGCCTCGATAACTCAAGTTCTGTTTATGACAGAAAATGTGGTCGTCAACTTGCAACTTGAGCAACTTGAGTGTCTGCTGTTTAGTGCTTATTATTTTAATATAATATTTGTTTATTTTATTTTACACTAAAAGTCGTTAATTTATGTGGCCTGAGCGACTTGGGCTTTTACGCTCTGGTTTCTAGTCTGCGCATCTCGAATGACTTCATAATTTATTTTTCTTATTTTGTAACACGGCCGCTAGAAATTCGCTCTCCTTGTTGTTGCTGTTGTTGTTGTTTGGGTTGCCTGCAAAATGTTTATTTTTAGTACAATGCAAAGCCCAACGCCCACACACATAGACGCACACACACACAGACGCAGACACACACAAATACACAGACACGTATGTTATTCAAAAGCTGCTGCACAAAAGCTTCAACTTGCGATTATTTGCTGTTGTTGTTGTTGTTGTTCTTCTTCTTCTTCTTTTTCTGGTTGCCTGCGTCAAGCGCTTCCTGAAGAAACCCACAAAAAGCAGCGATTGAAGAAGCAGCAAACAAAAGCTGAAAAAGTAGAAAAAGCAGCAGC
Organism: Drosophila grimshawi; assembly: GCF_018153295.1. Classification (NCBI taxonomy): domain Eukaryota; kingdom Metazoa; phylum Arthropoda; class Insecta; order Diptera; family Drosophilidae; genus Drosophila; species Drosophila grimshawi. The sequence continues at coordinate 18,017,792 of NW_025063692.1, read as the reverse complement.
AGCAGCAGCATTAAATGAAATGAGCACCGAAATGAGATCTGCTATATAAATAAATGATGCGACTGCTACTGTGTGTGTGTGTGCGAGTGTGTGCGAGTGTGTGTGAGTGTGTGTGAAAGTGTGTTTGTCTAGCTGCATGCTCATGCGCTGATGTAAGCATGGTTCAAGTGTGTGTGTGGGAACACAATTAAAAGTGTGCAATACTTTTCAGTGAATTTCTATTTGTGTGCTGTTATGTGTGTGTGTGTGTGTGTGTGTGTGTGTGTGTAACAACGGTGACTGCCACAAACACAGTTAACAGCTTCTTGTGCGCATTGTTGCTGCTGCATTGTGTGTGTGTGTGTGTGTGTGTGTCTGTGTGTGAGCATGTTGTGTTTGTTTGTTGTGTTGACAACAAACTCCACATTTCATGGCCAGCTCCAGAAGGAGACGGAGATTTCTGCTGCTGCTTCTTATTTGTTTGTTTGTGTATTTTTCAAATTGTGGCAACAAAATTAAATTGCAGCGCATAAGAACTCTTTGACTTTAACTGCCCAGCGGCGCAGCACAGTTACTAACTCTGTAACAAAATACGCTCATACAAAAAAAAAAAAAAATTGTCTACAACTGTAGTTTAAGCTGTAGCTGTAGCTGTAGCTGTAGATGTATCTGTCGTGACGGGCCTCGTGTGTAATTTGATGCTTATGCCATTAACAAAAATGTCAAAATGCCATTGGGCATGCAACCACGCCCACAGCCGCTGTACCCCTTCCCCAACCCCTCACAAGGGGGCACCATGTCGTGGCACGTAATTTGCTTGCTGGGGCGCGTGCGAATTGTTAAAAAAAAAAAAAAAATTCTAATAAAATAACAGCAAACTGAAAGAGCAAATAGCGCACACAAAGAACGCCGAGGCGAGAGAGAGAGCTGCTGCTGATAAGAAAGTTTTCTATATAGCATATATATATATATATATATATATATATATATATATATATACACGCGTTTGTATTTGCTTCTTCTTATTCGCAATGAGATTTGATTTTTGTGTGTGATTTTGTGCGAAATGTGTTTGAAATCTAGAAATGTAGCTGGCAGCAGCAAAGTCTGCGCAACTTTTTTGCAATTCCCGTGTTAGCCCTGCCATCCGTGTTTATTTTTCCATTTTGATCATTTCCCGAACGAGACAGGCTCATACAATGCGGCATAATGTTTAGCTGATTAAATACGTGACTTCATTCTATTGTTGACAAGTTCATTTTGTTGCAGTTGGCTAGCGCGACTTAAAGCTGCACTCCACAAATAAATAAGTCGAAGCTAGCTGCAAATTTATGAGCTACACACTTACAGTTACAGCATATGCAACCAGATACAGGCAACAATAAGCAATAAGCTGCTAGCTGCTAGCTGCTGGCTGCAAGCTGCAAGCTGCAAGGCACAAGCTACAAGATACTTTACTTTAGCTGTCATATTTCGCATGCAAATTTATGCAGCTGTCTTTGGCGTTTGACACGCGAATTGCTGAACTGGGCGCTGGCTAAATAGAATCGATAAATCGTTCAGCAATCGATTACCGATTAACGGCGCACGACTTAACCTTGAGCCCAAACATGACCATGACTCCTCCATGCTCCTCTCTTTACCCTTACCTTACCTCAACATCAAACACCAACTTCAGCTCAATTGCACTTCGGCACTTTTTGGAGAATATTCAGCTGTATTTTGACAGGCAAACACTTCTAACTAAGGTTTTTTGTTAATACACGCAATTAATTGCTTAGCAACAAATGTACACGTGTATCTGCAGCACTTAAATTTGCAATTGAGCATTGCGTCGCATACCCTGTAAATGAGCGAGAGCTGCACACATAACTTGACAAAAATATTTAAAAACTTAGATTCGTAGGCAAGAAGCAGCTCAAATGTTTATTATTCACATTTATTTATTCAATATTGTTTTAAAAAGATTTTAAAAAATCAAAATGTAAAATTAAAATAAAATTTACAAATTAAATTAAATAATTTTAAAAGTGAGAACGTAAATTAAAGATTTAAAATGGAAAACAATAATAAAATAAGGTAATTAATCTGAACGAAGTGAAAACAATAATTCAATGAATTCAATTCAATCAAATCTGAATCTGAAAGTCGGGGGTATGAAGATGTTAAAGGTCCAACATTTATTACAAGGATTGGGGAAACCCAAAAAAAAATAAGAAAATCAAATAGACAATTTAAGGAAAGTAAAACGATAGGGAAATTCCAGCCAATTAGAAAAAAAAAACTGAGCTTGGAGGAAAAAAAAGTGGAGTTTGCATTATCGCAATTCGCAGAAAAAGAGCAAGTCTCGAGGCACATGCGAGCAATTTGATTAAAGAGCTGCAAAGCAATGTAACTGCATGGCAGTCTAGTCTGTGTATCTTGGTGAATTCAATTGCAATTGCAGGGCATTTGTTAGTCGTGCATTTGTGCACACCGCATTGCATTTCCAGCTTTTCTTGTCTTATGCAAATCGAGGCACAGCAGCGACAGCAAACAGCAAACAGCGACAACAATGTTGACTCGACTGACTGACTGACTGACTGACTGACTGAGTGAGTGAGTGAGTGAGTGAGTGACTTGCATGACAAATGACAAGCTCAGCGAGAAGAATGAATTTACGAGCGCAGTGCAGATATCGCATAAAGTATCTTACAGATACACATATACACAGATATACAGATACGACGCCACTGGAGCTTAGCTTGTTGCATGTTACAATAAATTGTTTGCGCTGCGGTTGCGGCGCGTTTGGATTTTTGTTGCATTGTGCGACGCAACGCTATCGAAAATATTCGCATAAACAGTCCAAACGATTCACGGGCCACTCGAAAAGCACTCAATGCTCAATGATAATGATGATGATGACGCTGATGATGACGATGGGCTGCGCTCGCCAAGTGGGCGTGGCCGATCGCATATATATTAATATCTACGCATAAGTTTTGATATTTAAAGCTCGCTGGAAAAGCGATTTGAGTTTCTAGATTCTTGAGTATCTTTTAATTTTAAAACTATTTGCACACTTTCAGTTTCACTTTATTGTGCTTTTTGCTACATATTTCTCAGTATCCTTAAACATTATTACATTATTTGACTCATCCTTAAGCAGTCAAACATCCTTAGCAGTCAAACTAAATTATATTTCTTTCTCAAATAATAATTAGTGATTTGGTTATTTGGCTTCAATCGGTGTACGAACATACTTGAGCATCTTTAAGTTAGTTGATTACTTTTGCAATTATTGTGCTCAGCACGCGCACTTGGCAGGCAATTACAGGATGACTGTTGGGTCTATGATCAGCTTGTATAGAAGAGTGAGTAAGTGAATCGCTTGAATGGCTGCATAAATTAGTGAGTATATTTTAGTTGATAGTTGTTAGCTGGCACACACCTGGCCATTAAGCGGCAATTTGCAAAATTACAGGGTATTTACAGAGTCGACAAAAAACAACAACATTAAACTAGCAATGCACGCTGCGCCTTTTTGGTAACGAGTTTACTGGGTTACTGCGTGTTTTTTTTCTTTTTTGCTTCACGTATCTCTTGCGATGCGATCCATGCACGAGTTGAGTTGATATCAGCGCTGTTGCCAACGACTCCTCCACCCCTTTACAACCCCTTCCTCCACTCTGTCTCTCCCGCTCTTCCTCTCTATCTGCCTCTCTCTCTCTCTCTCTCTCTCTCTCTCTCTCTCTCTCTCTGTGTATCTCTGGGTTGGCAATTGCTAAATTACGCCAAGAATTTTAATCGAGCGTCAACGATAAATGACAGCGACGTCGACGCAGCTGCGCAGAGATCGCTTAAGATGCACAGATGATAAGCACCGTGGCTGGAGAGGAAGTGGGGGTGGGTAGGGGGTGTAAAACGGGACTGGCACGAGCAAACTTCTCGTATGACATACGAACACAGTTTGCGCCGTCTCGCAAATTGCAATTTGTAATTGCAATTTCAATTGCTGGGCGCTTGACATCATCGCCTGATGCAGTGCGGCAGCTGCTTGATGCAAATTACCGATGCCTGATGTAGCAGCAGCAGCAGCAGCAGCAGCAGCAGCAGCATTAGCATCATAAGTTGCGCGTGCCAATGTAAATGCCATTCCCATTACACACACACACACACACACACATAAGACACCACACACCACACACTCACTCAGCTCGCAATCCTCAACGCAATCCGCATCCAAATCCAAATGCCATTATCCATCACAACCACAAAAGTGCCGCGCAGCTTAGCTATAAAATCTGAAATCTGAATGAGTTTCATACAAAAATGTTTGACTGCAGAGCGGGGGGTGAGGGCGGGGCACATTAATATGAAGCTATGAATGCATTCGAACAGTGGACAGTGGCATTTGAGTGTCATGAGTTGCAGTTGCAAAATAGACTTAGATGTGTTTTCTTTTTTTCGATATCATGAACCCAATGAATATGGGTAAAATGGGTAATTGGCAGAAGGAAGCATCTCCGACCCCATAATGTACACATATATATTCTTGATCCCCAACAACAGCGGAGTCGATGTCAGAGACTATTAGAAGTATAGATCTAAAATTGTGGTAAATATTTATATATTTAACAGCTGGTTTCAATGCATATCGTTGTCACTCGTCACTTGTTCTTTGTTCTTCTGATTTGGGATAATTATTGCATCCGGCAAACAATGCGATTGGCTAATCGCATTTGGTTCGCTCTGAGTGCACTGTGAATACAAATTCACTATTCACTAATAGGGGTATTATGCATTTTAAGGGATTCAAATCTGCATATGTCAACAACATCTCGAATTCAATTTGCATTTTTTATTGCTTGCAACTGACTTAACACCTGACATTACTTGTGCTCTTATTATACGAGTATGCAATAATTATATAAGTCAATTATTGAGACATACAAAATCAAGTCGAATATATTAAAGTAATGTGACTGATTCACATATTCGGTAAGGGTCTGAGTAATGTGACCATGGAGGATATGAGTACACACACCTCAAACGTCACGCGGCGCATGAAAAGCGTGATGCATAATAATAATGATAATGATAAGAAATTAAATAAAACGATGGCAATGAATAAGCAGCTCAAAAGTCATAGACGGGCTCGCTTGATTAGTAGATACTCTATAATAATTTAGAAACTAATTGACTGATCTACTTTTGTTTTTCTAAATGAGATGTAAAAGAAATACACAACTTGACATCATCCGTTTGGGGAGTTTTTATTAATTGATGAACTACTGTTATCACAGGCTAAAGTAAGAAAAATTATAATTCAACTGTTGAGAACTGTGAAAGAATCTTAGGTTAACTTAAAATCTAAGCGTTAGCTTTATATATATAATAGAAATCGGACAACGACTTGATCAGCTTGAAGACTTTTTATTATCCGATTAAATATATATTTTTCAGTTACTCGGTTTTTTTGTTACGGTTTTTTTTAAATTTAAAAGCTAGCTTTTTGCTGATAGTTGACTTGACTTGTGATCTTGATTAAGAACATAAATACTTATGGTATATATGTATATAGACTCTGAAATCTTTGTCATGCATTACTCTGCTGATGACATACATTGACCCAATTATATACCCCGTTTGCTACCCCTTTTGTGGGGGCACTTGAAAACTGATAGTGCTATTCATAGAAATATTCCTATTTATAGCTCATAGAAAATTATAACAAATGGATTAAGACGAATCGAGCCAGCTGAGATAATACAAAACAATGAGCAATGCAGTAGCTATGATGCATTGTGATGAACACGAGTTGATGATGTGAATGTATTCGTTGTTTCATTTTGTTTGTTGATAAGATCATAGAAATGCATTTGTAGTGGTATCATTTGTGGATTGCATAATACTCCTGAATATATGTGAATACAGTCAGATTCATATTGATACCAGTCAAAGTAGTCAGAGTTGTGTCATTGTCATGACGACATTTAAAGCCACATTTCCTGAGATCACGATATTTGCAGAACAAAGCGAGAGAGAGAGAGAGAGAGTGGGAGGGAGGGATAGAGAGGGAGACGCTCATCAGAAAGAATTCATGAATATTGCATCATAGCTGACATGTGTATGAATATGAATGAATCACTTGCGCTGCCTGCTATAGCTGCATTTGAATATTAGCTGTGCAGGGGCAGGCAGGGATGCTGCGCTGAGGGGCTGAGGAGCTGAGGGGCGGCGGTGCTTTCAGATGATATGTGAGTCAATTCGTAGGACAGACAGTTGGCAATAGAAAATTTGCGTTCAATGGAGACTCTCAAATATTTGACCACAAATTGTTATTATGATTGTTGTTGTTATTGCTGCTGCTGCTGCTGCTGCTGCTGTTGTTGCTATTGTTATTGCTGTTATTTCTGTTATTGTTGTTGCTGTTGCTGTTGCTGTTGCCATTGCGTGCAGCTCGCGTCATTCGCGATGATTAATGACAATTTTTCGGACATAGCCGTGTCCATGTCCGTGTGAGTCTGATTGCCTATCACTCTCCCACTCTGTCTCCCTCTCCATCTCTCCTATTTTCACTGTGACCTCTTCCGTCCTCTCTCTCCCTCTATCTGTCTCTTTCTCTCTCACTCCCTTTGCGTGCTGTGTGTTGTTGCTATCTCTTTGGACGTCTCTGTGACCGATAATATTTAATTGCGAAGCGATATATCAGAAGATAGCGCAACACATGATGAGCTCGGCTTGGGAAGGCCATTGGCAGCGGGAGCAGGGGTCGCTGGGCGGTGGTTGGGTGATGAAATTAAATAAAATACATAAAGAAGAGCAAACATGACAATAATTATACAGCATAAACTTACCATATTTAATAAATGCAGACATACTTTTATATATATAAATATTCGTTGGCATTGCCATAAAATATTGTCGGCAAGTTGCAAAAGAAAATCCGCTGACTCTAAAATAATCTGCCAAGCCAAGTGGCAAGTGGAAAACGAAAATGTAATGCGTTATGATTCACAAACACAATGTGTTATGGATATTCATTGGCCACCAGAGGCTCAAAAAAAAAGTCTGCCCCATATTTATTTGAACTCTTTTAGCATTTTAAGCTATTGTTTGTTGAAGGGATTCCCGAAAATAGTGTTCTAGTAGATGGCATTACTGAGGGGTTGTTTAATTAGTTTTAATTTCTAATTACCCAATTATTTGATTATTTCACGACTCTTCAGATCGCAGAAAACGTGCCGCTAATTGTGTGCCAGTCAGCAAGGGTAAACATTGAAATTGAAAACTTCTCCTCAATTGGGTGGTAAAGTTTTAAATTGCCCCCAAAATGTTGATTGCTTTTACTTTAAACTTTCGTAAGCCACAGTAGGCATGGTAAGAAATCGAAACTTTAAACAAGAATATGCATATATGGAAATACGCATACGCCGCGTTATCCAAAACAAAAAGACTGACAAAGAAACTGACAGACATTATAAAAGTCACACAGATTGTGGATGACTGGTATTGCTGTGCTGACATTTGGCCAATTTCAAGGCATGGGGCATTAATTGTTGTTATTGTCTTTGTTGTTGTTGTTGTTGTTGTTTTACTGTAGTTGTAGTAGTGGTTGCTGCTGTTTGTGGTTGGTTGTTGATGCAGCGGGGCGCGGGGTGCAAAACCGCAAAAAAAGTATTTAAGAAAGTTGGCGAACAACTTGGGCTGCCTGGTTTTGGTGCCAGGCACACGCTGACACTTTTACTTCGTCAAGGGTGATGGGGGGGGTGGTAAGTAACCGACGACAAGACCAGCGACCGCAACAACCGCAAGAACAACAAAATCCGATTGCATTTGCAGGCGACAACCGATTTGATTTTTTTATGTGTGTGTGTTTTTTTTTTTTTGTGGGCAGCAAATGGCAATTATTGTTTTGCAACTGGACTCTGTTGTCAATGGACTGCAGCAGTAGTTGCAGACACTGGTGTGCCACTGGTCTACCTGTAAGGGACGCGAACGATGGGAGGGGGCCGGTTGGATGGCGGTTGCGAGTTGGGGATAACCGCAACCTGGGCACAATGATAAATTTATTTAATTTGCCATAAATTGCTCAAGTAACTAAGACGACGCACGCAATGTCGTGGCAGCAACAGCCCAAACCACAACGCGCAACCCCCGATACCAACTCCCACCCCTTGCGTTACCTTTTGGCGGGGCAAAAGTTGTGTTTCATTTTTTTGTATCTTTTTTTTTGTTGTATGCAAAACAAGACACAAAAATTAACGTTTGTCACATTGCGCAGGGAATGCGACAAATCAGTGGCAACTTGGCAACTTTCATTGGGTGCTGCGGACTGGGGTTGGCTTGGAGAAGGGGTGGGGATTGAAGAGGCCACGCTCAATGGCAGGCAGACAATATGTCTTCATACACACACACACACACACACAAATGCGAGCGTTAAACAATTTCATCGATTTTGTGGTGGCATAAGACACAAAAACCAAAAAGGATTTTAATGCTAAATGCAAACGAGCATGCGCGACTGCTAGATATGCTGTAAATTAACCTAATCAACTGATGCGACGCTTCGTGCACTGATCCTAAGTAGAACAACTCTAATTTAATATTTGAAAACAACTTGCATCAACTTGCACTCGGAAAACAATCGCGTTGAATTTTAGAAAATCGCCAATAAGCAAGTTTTTATTGTTTTTAGAAAGAATTTCTAGATATACGATAGCAGTTGACACGGAACATGGTGGATGTTGCCAGAAACTCCAAGAATATCCTAGAAGCAGGATCATAGTAATCTAACCTCAAAGTTTGGCATTATAATTGCGGTAGATATGTGCTTTTGTGCATTTTGGAGGCGGGAGTGGGCGTTCTTTGTACACATATGGAAAACTTAGGCATATTATTTCCAAATTTAAGAAAAATGTAACCGTAAATCAAGAAAAATAAAAATTGTGCTTTTGATAAATATTATTTTCTGAATAATTGGTCGAACTTTTAAAATGCAGCGCGTTTTTTTTTCTGAGTGTCACAGCCGTTCATAATACTCTTCAGCAAGCGTTTACCGAGCACAGGGTATACACTGACTTTTGGAGTTGTGGAATTTGGCCAACAAGTTGGCAGTTGTCTGTTGTCTGTTGGCTGTTGGCTGTTGACTGTTGTTGCCACTGATATCGACTATGAAGCGCAGGCTTACAAGTATTTATGCAATGTTTACATTGTGTGTTAATGCCTATGCCCCCGTGCTAGTCATTCTATCTCCTCCCGCCTCCGTCACGTGGCACCGTTGTGCACGCCCCCCTGTTCCGCAAACAGAGGCACATGCAAAGGCGCACTTAAAAGTGCAGACGCCACATAATTGTCGCCACTGCAGCTGCAACACAACTGAACTGACAACTGTCGCTGCTGCTGCCGTCGCTTCTTCTTCTGCTGCTTTTTGACACGGTTACCCCACCCATCTTTCTCTCTCTCTCTCTCTCCGTCTCTCTGTGTGTGTGTGTGTCAGGGCGCATCCAATAGTAGTCGGTTGCAACCAGGCCAAACTTTGGGCTCGAAATGCCCGACGGCTAATGACTCATTAAATAACGCGCTTGCGGTGACGTTGCAACCATGCCCATAAGGTGGCATGGTCTTCTTACAACCCGTTACCCACCCACCCCGCCCCATGCAGCACATTCTACTGCTTGGCCGTGTGTGCATATTCATGAGCTAAGCGACGTGAGCAGTAGCTTCGTGCTAAGCTGCCATTTTGACGTCGTCCTCGTCCTGCCAGTGTTTACACACAAAAACAAAGAGTATGGCGGAAAGACAGAGAGAGAGAGAGAGCGGAGCGGAGCGGCATTAGAAGTGGAAGTGGGAGTGGGAGTGGGGAGAGAGAGTGCACTTGAATGACAATGAGTGTGTATATGGGTACGATTATGAATATGAATATGACAATCAATCAAGCGAGCGTCAGTCGAACGCAACTTGAAATTCGTTTGCTTAAACCACACGACAAAACGACAAGAGACAGGCGACAGACGACAGACGACAACCGACAAACGACACACGACAGACGACAGACGAACAAACTGACAGAGACACTGAGAACCGACACGAAAGATACTTGACATGAATTTTGTGGCAAGTGGTTAGCTTCCAGGCAGCCGGGGTTATAAAACTAAGAAATTAACTCGTTTACTTAATGTGCGGTTCAATTTAATGCACAATACACGCATGCCATCGCCAACTCGCATTTATATTCAATAGATATGCGCAACAAATATAAACAAATAAATTATAAATCAAATGCAAAGAGAGAGAGAGAGAGAGAGAGAGGGCTCGACTAGCGGACACCCTTTCCTATCCGATCCTAATCAAAATGTTACTGTTGATAAAAAATATGTCAAGAATTATTATAAATCAATTGGAAAGGTTTGCCTTCTGCTTGTAGCTTTTATTGCAATCAGAAATCGATTTGTTTCGATATTCGCAAACCGAGGCAGTTGTCGATTAAATGAAATAACATCGACCCTCCCATCTAAAGCGCCTTGTCTATTGTTGCTGTTCAAGTATCTATATACTTTATGGGGTCAAAGATGCTTCCTTATTGCTCTTTCTTAGTTTTGCACAATTTCATTTCACCCGTTTTCCCTTTTTTATTAGGGTTCAGAATATGCAAATATTGCTTTATTTTGTTCATATTCAAAAGTTTAAAATTCACATTGTATTATTGTCAGCAATTTAAACATTTTGTAGATAGAAGTATAAGTATCTCCTGTGAGCTTTCATGATCTCATTGTGTAACTTTTGGGAGCGTATGCTTCTAACCTATTCAATTAACAAATAAATCAGACATTTATTAAAATAAAAAAAAAAATCGATGCTGGCCCAAAAGATTTTGCTTTGAATTTATTAATATGAAAATGCACTTGAGTGTAAACTTAACTTTAGACTGAGCTTCAGTACTATTTAATTAGCATTTCGTTCGATCAATTGTGGGGGGGTGGGCTTTAGTTGTTGCAAGGCCAATGCTGCCTGTCTGTTTAATTTCCGATTGGCGCAAGCCCATCTCTCTTTTTTAGCAGAGGCAGCAACAAATTAAACATGCTGTAATTACTCGCACGAGTGTGTGTGTGTGTGTGTGCTTCAAGATCCTTTTGGACACATCATCAACAGCTATATTACAGTTATATACATTAACAGTGAGTGTCACATTTACAGTTCCAATTGCGGGTTGATTCCGCTTGTCTGGAAAAATATTGCGTATACGCGACGAGCAACGCACGGAAATCGATTATGCCATGACATGACGGCAAAATGCTTATCGCTTATAGTTTTTGGGCTTAATTAAAGCAACGGCTAGTAATCGCAGAAGTCTACAAGTGAAAAGGGAGGTCTGCCTAATAACTCATTTGCATGGGTGAATGAAACTTGTCAGTTTATTGCGTGGCAGACTTTAAGCAACGCTTCGAACCGAAATTGCTTTAAAGCGGTAAAAGGACCATTTTTTTTAGTCCATTTCGGGTTGGGCTAGGGTGGTCTAGAAACGAGGTGGAGGGCGTTGTGTCTGTTGTGTGCACTTTGTAGCAAATAAGTGAGTTAATGAGTCGATCAGCGCACACCGAAAATGTCGCTGAGTGGTTGAGCGAGTCGGTGACGGGGTGACGGGGGATACAGTGTCGCTAACGAGCAATAATCAAATCAAAATACTTTTTATTACTACCAAATGACGACGACAACAACCACAATAGCAACCACAAGAAAATTTGTTAAGCTGCTAAAAAACAAGCGCTTTTAAACGACAGCAGCAGCAGCAGCACTCTCACATACACACACACTCACACAGATGGGATTGTTGGCTGTAGAGCAGAAGCAGAGAATTAAAATGCTTTGCAATTTACTTCTTAAAGATAAGACAGATATCATGCCTTATTCAACTTATATGTTAAGATAGCATAGATCGTTGCATCAAATAGTACAGGTAGATATATATTTATATGCTGGTATTAAATAAGGTATACGAGATTTCAATTAATTGCCCATGAAGAAGAAATCGATTAATATAACTATTAAAAAATAGTATAAATATTAAATAACCCACTAAAACAGTAATTCTCGTATATATAGTTACTTATTTTATAGGTCAGGCAAACTCGATAGCTTTCAACAGTTGAATCTGTCAAATTAAAACAAATTCAGTTTTTATTGTAAATATTTAATATTTATATGAAGTGTTTAATTTTATTATTATTACTAGACCTGCGACCTAATTGGATCTGTTTTGTTCCATTTTTCACTTACAGCTCTTCCATTAACTCTGATTCTTGCAGGAATTCCAGAATTTTTGTCGCGTTAAGGGTCTTTATGTGTTCCGAATTTAGGATATGTTTCAATAGCATACTTCATCTTTTTCTGTCTAAGGCGATATTTGGCTTATCTTAAGTCTGGTGCCTCTGCGTAGCTCGATTGCTGCATTTGTCTCCTTTGCGATTTTTTCGATTTATATTTAACTTATAATTGTAAAATTTGTTGTACATCTAATGAGGCATTTTATGCTATCAATCGATTCACATAATTTGGGCATAAAAATTTAACTATTAAGATTTATGAGCAGTTTTCTTGATTTTACTACTATAAATCTTTTGCGATTTGTTGCCCTTAACCGCTTTACAGAGTAGCTTGGTAGTCGAGTCAGCGCGTGTATTTGCTTTGTTTTATATTGCTGTTGTAACTAACCAGCAGCAAACAAAACCCCAGGGCTGGGTAACCCAAACATCTAGTCACCCATTGTGCACCACCCGCACCACCTGAAACTCGCACTCGCACTCCACTCCACTCAACTTTGTTTGTTTGCGGTTTTGGCTTGCGCGCTTTGCGTTTTCCATGCTCGGCGTATCAATTATCGTCTCGAATTTAGTACCTGGCCCCAAGTCAATTTGCGTCTCTCCCTCGCTCTCTCCCTTTCTCTCCTTTTCTTTCCCTCTCTCCCTCTCTGTCTCTCTATCTTTGTTTTTAGTTTTCGACTATTGCTTTTTATGTGCTGCATACTTGCAGGCGGCGCGCTTTAAGTTCCAGTGCAACTGGCTGCAGAGAAGATGCAGCCTGACATTCGCTCACACACTTTCAAACACTCACATATTCATTCACTCATTCACTTGAGCTGCTGTGCGCCTGCTGACAAGCCTCTCATTACATGCTAGAGAGAGAGAGAGAGAGAGAGAGAGAGGGAGGCGTTGATTGAGAGACAGACTGAAGCAAGCAGCAGAGAGAAATTCCACACGGTTATTTGATACTTCAAGAAACAGTTGCAGCTGCTCCTGTATGTTTTCGTGTGTTTGTTTGTGTGTGTGTGTGTGTGTGTGTGGCAACTGCTTACTCTGCCACAGCACAGTCAACAGGCGTACAGCAGCAGCAGCATCTGAAGTCAAACAAATTCTGTTGCAACTGTGATTTGACTGCGACTGAAGCCAAATTCTGTTTGCCTGTTTTGGCAAATGTTGGCCAATTTGTGTGAACTTTTTGACCTCTGTGGCAAAAAAATAAAATGAAATAAAATAAGTAAGCACAGACACACACACACACACACACACCCACAAATTACGTTTAATGTTGGTTTTGTTTATTTGCTTGGATTTTTCTTTTGCGGATTATAAATGCTGCACGTAATTTGTTTACCCATGTCCTGAGCAACAAACGAGCCGGCAAATGGCTTACCACCCGTCTGTCCACCTGTCTGCCCGTTTGTCTGCCACCCTTCCCCCCCTCCCGCCCCTCTCGTATCTCCCGCATTCTAAATCTCCTTCATAATTGGAAGCCTTTCTTTTACATACATACCCTGTTCGCCTGAGTTGGGCGACAAAGAGTAGCATAGAGTTTTGATTGGATACGCAACAGATTAAGACATCTATTCGTAGTTACAGAAGTCACTCATATCTATATTAAATTGTCCATCCATCTTGTTTTTTTCCTTATATTTCAATTTATTGATCAATTTGCATCTATCCTTTTATCTATAGACACATTTCAGTATATTTTATCCATTCAAGTATCTATCAGATCTGTCTATCTGTTATATGATTATAACATATCTATACATAAAACAACTTATATATTTAACTTACATTGTTTATGCTCATATCTCACTACATTCTACTCTAACTAAATATATATTTTTGCAACTTTATTATTTTCTTAGTTTATATTTAAAAAACATGGGCATCTCATCGCCGAGCAATCGCTTCCTTTTCTTACTAGTTTTTTGATTATATTTTTATATTTTTTTTTTTTTTGGGCTGATGGGATTGGCAGTTAAATCCGGCAGCTGCCATATGTTGGCCATTATTGAATCTTTAATGTCAATAAGCAAAACCTTTGTTTGCCTCTCACTCGCTGTCTGCACCTTTTTGCTTTCTGCTTCTCTCTTTCTTCTTTCTCGCCTGTCAAATTATGTTGCATACTTGGAGGCGCCGCAGTGCGCCGCCAATCGCAATCGGAATTGTCAAACTGCATTCGCTGCTGTGAAAGACATGTGTGGGGAGAGGGAACGGGGTACGTCAGGTAAGGGGCACGGAGGCGTGCCAATTGCGCCACAGACCAGACAAACTTCCTATGTGCATGCTTACAAAAGCGTAGGCCGTCGGAGAGAAAAATAATAATAAGAAAACGCTTTTGGCAGCTTCGTGTTGCAAATTGCGAGCTGAGTAAAAAACTTTGACGATTTGTAAGCGCCCAAAAAGTAGTTAAAGTTGGTGCTGCAGTTAACCACGACGACGACAATTGTTGATTTCTGTCGGCCAATGGCCCCAATCAACCACAACCAAAGCTTCAAACCAAAGTCAGAAATCCCAAAACAAAAACAAAAAAAAATGCATTTGCATTAATTGAATGCGCCAAGAATAACCCAACAACAATTAAAGGAAAACAACATTTAAATAACAATAAAAATAATAATAAATTTGCCAACAATGAAAGACATGAGGTAAAGTCAAAACGAACGGCAATCTGCAGACAAAATACACTTTGCATAGTATGTTGATTATGGTAAGCTGATTATGTTAAATATGATGAGAATCTTGTTTAAAGGATACACAAAACATTATGTTGGAATAGTTTGGAAGGAACTTATTGTATCCGATGGGATTATGTATGAAGAATTTGAACTAATTGATACTATAATGAAGTAAAAGAAAGCACTTTGATTGACATATTGAATTACAAAATGAAGTTAAATAATCAATATCAAAGGCTAGAAACTGCGGCAATAATCTATGACAACTACAACTACAACAACAATAATTATTATTTTTTTTATGTGTTCGTCCGAGGAAGCAGCTGAAACAAATTTAAAGCTGGCTCTGATTACACTTGAGCTAAGTGACACTCCCCCAAGTTGTTGTCCGTTGGCTGTTGTCTTTGCTTTTAATTAGCCTTTGCTCTCTGTAGATACCACTCACACCCTCAACTCCCTCCCCCCCCCCTTCCCCCTCCCATGCCTTTATCACTGTACCCCCTTCGTCATCCTTTGTGTAACGCTCTTGTAATGAAATCCGCGATGCTTGCCACTTTGTGTTGCATACTTTCAAGCGTCGACGTGCCAAGAGCAAGAGCAATAATCCAAAGATGAATGAAAAGTGTGAAAAATATTTGTGAAAATGCTTAAGTTGACTCGAATTTTAGGTATCCTGTCCAAAACAGGCAGCAGCAGCATCAGCGTGGGCTGGACGGGGGTGGGGCACACAGAGAAAAAAAGGGTTCAAAAAGGCAAAAACATGCACAGGAAATTGTGGCTAACGATGCCGTAGCAAAAGCAAAGCTGGAGGTGTGCCATAGGCTAGTAGGTTGCCAGGGTTATCAACTTATCAACACACAACACATAGACACACAACAGTGACACAGAGACAGAGACAGACACCTAACAAACTTTTGCTTTCAAGTTTAGTAACTGACAAATTCAGCGAAAAAGTGGGAAATGCTTGTTAAAATGCATCCGGTTGAGGGCTAATTGCACCATTGCTAGTTCAAAAATATATGTATGTGCCAAAAAGAAATATATAAATATATCTATTTTTTCTTTGAGAGTGCTGGACTGGATAGATACCCTGCTTTCTTTGGATTCTAAATTATTTCTAATATAAATTAGTAATAAGTTTGTTAATGGTCCTCATGGCCTCACAAACTTATAGTTGCTGATCACATTCAAACTTTGATGCTCCTTATCTACTCAACTTAAGAGCTCAATTATGAATTTATTTTGTATAATCAACTTGTATACTCCTTTCACACCTCCCTCATAATTACAGAGTATTCAAATGATGATAGAGAGTTTTTCTTAAACAATCCATCTTATGTTTTTTTATTCCAGAATGCCGTTCAAATGAATTTAGATGCCGCAATGGTGATTGCATTGATAACAGCAAACGTTGCGACAATGTCCCAGATTGTCTCGATGGCGATGATGAGGGCGACGATTGCCGTAAGTACATAGTTGAGACAAGATCTATCAGTACTATAGATACATACACACACACATACACTTATACACACACAAACATATGCACACTGTCTATACACATACACATACGTATCTTATTAGTAGACGTAACTCCAGTTAATTGGGGGCGTCAATGCGTTAACTAAGTTTGACTAAGTTTCTCGTGAGTAAGTCATTTAGATAATCGATAACCGCTACCAATACCGATACCGATAACTTATACAGTATACACAATCGGTCGTAAGCATAATAATAAGTTTGCTTTCGGTAACCTGTCCCCATAAGCCCAATGGATTAACTTGAGTTATTAACAACTAACCACTAACCACTAACCATATTATTTGCTCTCTCTCTCTCTCTATCTCTCTCTCTCTGATACTCACACACACTTGCTCGTGCTCTGTGCACGCAAAAACGGGCCAACTAAAACTAAAAACCGAACAAAAAAAAAATAAAAAACAAACAAAATAATCCCCCTACCGTAACTAACTTGCAACAGCCGCAAGCTGCAGCGACATGGAATATCAATGTCGCGACGGCAGTCGCTGCATCAGCGTCAGCCAGCAATGTGATGGCCAAGTCGATTGCAACGATGGCGACGATGAGGACCACTGCGATGGAAGTGAGTATCAATCACCTCACTCAATCAATCAATCAGATAATCACTCAATCAATCAAGCACAATTAACATTTGCTGATCTGCACGGAATTCAAAAGCTCAAGTTCAATAATCATTTAGTAGGAATAAATTCGCAACTTTCTTTCTCCAAGCCAGAAAGGAAACTGACAACTACAAAAATTTAGAAGTCAATTAAATTAATTTAGCTGCAGTCAAGAAGGAAAACACGAAGACTTAATGCTCTTGTAAAGTTTTCATTTATATATATAGTTTTCAGCCAATTTCATTTGTTGTAGTCAATAAGGAGAAACTGGAGGAATTTTCTATATTAAATAGAATTGTTTCTTCATCATTTCTGATCCACTTTTCTTTTCTTTTTTTTTTTTGATGAAGTAGCAAAGACTTGAACCGAATTTGTTGTAATGCATTTAACAATCTGACATTCCGTGGCTAGATCAGCATACATCAATCAATCAATCAATCAATAATTTGCTCATTACCTAACTCTCTTTCTCTCTCACACACACACACACTCTTTTTCTCTCTGTACCTCTCCGTCTCTCTTTTGTATTATTTGTTGTGCTGCCCAGTTGTGCCAAAGCTGCGCTTCACGTGCCCCAAGGGCAAATTCACCTGTCGCGATCTCAGCTGCATTTCGATTGTGCATCGTTGCGATGGACGCACCGATTGTCCGCACGATCGATCCGACGAGGAAGGCTGCCGTATGTCTTAACTGCACTCTCTCTCTCCCTCTCCCTCTCTCCCTCTCTCTCTCTCTCTCTCTCTCTCTCGTTGAGATTTGCAGTACACTGTCGTGTACACTCTCCTTATTTATAATTTGTTTATTCATGCTCCCTCTCTGACTCCGTTTGAAACATGCAGCCTGTCTGTACGACAAATGGCAATGCGATGATGGCACTTGCATTGCCAAGGAGCTGCTCTGCAATGGCAACATCGATTGCCCCGAGGATATATCCGATGAGCGCTATTGCGATGGTGAGTGTGTGTATCGATGTGTATCTGTGATTTCTCATTTCTGTTGCGAGTCTGAGTGTGAGTGTAAGTGCGAGTATGTGTGTGCTAGTAGTTGCTCAGGATGTGTATACAGGTAAGTTGTGGTCACACAACCACTCCCACTCCTACCTCCACTCCCACACTCCCTCGTTCTATCGATACACAACACTATTTCCCAGTTATCAATTCGAGCTGTGACAGCTGTCAAACGTTGATCAGCCTCAGCTCCGAGAGTGCAGCATTTCTCGATTTATATATGTATTTAATTCTACCACCACACTAGCTACAGCGCATAACTAACCCAATCATAGCCATTGTCATAGATAACCGATAACCGATAACATAACATTACATATTACACAAAATAACACACAGACACTTAACACTCAGGTGGCTACGATGCCGAGGAGTGTCGCCATAATCAGTTCCGCTGTAGGAACGGTGAGTGTATACCGATGCGTCAGGTGTGCGATAATATCTACGATTGTAGCGATTACACAGACGAGCAAGACTGCGGTAAGTCCTGTGTCTCGCATTGTTATCGATAATTGTGTCCGTATTATGAAATAAGCTCTTGTGTGTATTGCTTTCGGCGGCTCTTTGTGCTTTTCTTTTTTTTGGTAACTAGTTTGGTAACTTTTGGTGTCAGCGCAATTTTGCAAACGATTCTCTCTCTCCGTCTCTCTCTCTCTATTTATTTCCTGCTCAAACTCAGTATCTACCTGCGTCTCTTTCTCTCTCTCTCTCTCACTCTCTCTGTTGCTCCCCATCTCTGTGTTTCCTTTTTCATTTCGAGATGATATTTATCAAGTGCTTACGCGTCTTTGTTGTAGCTTGTTTGCGTGTCAACTGCCAACATTTTGATCTATTATTTAACAAGTTCAAATTTTATTTCTCTTCTTTCCAATTGTTCCAAAATCATTAAAACACAAAAACAAACTTCAACGTTTGTGGTTTTGGCTATCGAATGTCCAAAAACTAATCGAATAATTGCACGCTACAACAACTACAATCCAACTCCCGGAACAACAACAACAATTGGCTCAACTGCAAAATTTGCATGCAAAAAAAAAAACTTATAAACGAATAAAAATTAAAATCAAACTTAATGTCCAATCCATCCCCCAATAATCCCTATCCCCTATTCATAAACATCACCGGTTTCGCATGCGGACACAAACCCTTTTCCCGCCCAAAAATAAAAAAAAAAAAAAACAAAAAATGCGGCTAACAGATTTGAACGAAATCAATGAAAATCGCGATAGAGATAACGATTATTTCGATGGGGATGGCATTATACGAATTTATGCGGACCACCATAGACCCAAAATTGGCCGTCACAACGATAACGATAACAATATCCCTATATATGGGATCAACGAAGAGGATGCCAGAGAGTACGAACTATACCTGCCAAGCGAAAAATACGATAAGTCGAGTCAACAAAATCCGTGCACAAGCAGTCAGTTCAGATGCAACAACGGCGTTTGCATACCGAACCATCTGCGCTGCGATGGCTTCCACCACTGCAACGATATGAGCGACGAGGACAATTGTGACCACTATGTTCCGCCATTTACCACACGGCGACCCGTGACGCGTGCACCAACAACCATGAACTATCCGTGGCCAAGTGTGCCGCCCGCCTCACTGGAGCGCCAGACAACAAGCACCCCGCCAAGCCGGGTGACGGCAGCAACGCGTCCAACAACTAACCCAATCCAAATAACAACGAGAGGATATCCAGCGCGTAGGTTCCCTATGTATAAAGTAACGAACTAGCGAGTAACGAGTAACGAGTAGCGGGTAACTCATTGCGACGCATCGCTTAATGTTTGGGTAATAGACTAACGAGTAGCGTGTCACGAGCAACTCGTTGCGTTTTGCTTCGAATCGCTCAATGCTTGGGTATAACGAGCTATATAAATAACGAGTGGCAAGTAACGAGCTCCGTTGGCTCGCAACAAGTCACGATTAGCGTATTGCGAGTGGCGAGTGGCGAGTGGCGAGCAACGAGTCGACTTGCATCGCTCATTCCTTGGGTGCTAGTTTTGTGTAATTTGATGAGATGGGTCGGCCGCAGCAAATTGCATGCCATGTCTGTGACTCGTCCATTAAACATTGAAACTTACTTAAGATAAGCTCTCTCAAAAAACAACAACAACACACACAGACAAAATACACAGCACACATACACACATAGCCAACAAGTTATGCAAGTAAACCGATTAATTTAGCTCTTAATGTTACGTTATTTTAAAATATTTCCCTCATTCACTTTAATTTGTTTTTGTTCTATTATAATTGATATGCATACTCTCTCTCTCTAGCTCTGTATCTGTCCCTCATATACCCTCACTTACTGTTACTCTCTGTCTCTCTTTTTTTTCCTGTTATTTATGAACGTGCTCGCTCGTATTATTATAAATACATATATGCCTTGTTGTCTGCCAAACACCGACATCCCCCAACATCATCCACACAATTAAAAACAAAACAAAACAAAAACAAACAAAAAACACCAAATCAAACCAAACCAAACACCATTTAGCCAGCTCATCATCATCATCATCATCGTCACCATCATCGTCATCGCCATGGTCATCATCATCATTGCCAAGCAATTGCCTCGAAAACATTGAATTCGCGTGCCACAATCGCGATTGCATACCGATTGAGAGCGTCTGCGATGGCGAGCCCGACTGCGAGGAGCATGAGGATGAGGACTATTCGCTATGCAATTGCAGCAATGACAAGGTGAGTTCTGGCCCCATACACCCCCATACAACCATCCCATTACACACACACACACACATAATGACACCCAATCATGCCATACATATACAAACATGTGTATTCTCAGTACAAATGTGTGCGTGGAGGCGGTTGCATACCTAAAACTCAAGTCTGCGATGGCAAATCTCAGTGCCGCGATGGTAGCGATGAGAGCGCATGTCGTAAGTAGAACAATAATCACAACGATAATAACACTAACAACAACAAAAACAACAACAACAACAACAACAACTATAGCAGTCAATGAAAGTCTACCTTATCAATTCATATCTTTCTCCCCATGCATGCACTCCTCCATAGTCACACTTTACACTCACTCAATCTGGCACTCACAATTCTAGGCTGCAGTTCGATATGAATATGAATTACTTATCCACTAACCATTTCTAATATATTTACCGGGTATCTATAATATTTTTGAATTGAAGAAACGTATCTAATTTATTATCTGACACGTGCCCAACTTGAGTGTTCAGTTGCTTAAGTAATTCAACGATTTTAATATATATTTATATATTGTTTTGATTTATTTCGGATAGCTTGCGTAGTTACTATTTTAATCAATTAACTCGAACATACTAAAGTTTTGGCTTAAAGTTTGCTCATTAGCCAATTTGTGATCATTTCTAGATGTATATTATAATCTATAATTAATTTTGGTACAATTTAGGTTTTAGTTTTTTTTAGCTTATTGCTTTTTGCTATAAATGCACATCGCCAAATTCTTACCGCCCTCCCCTCCCCCCATGTTTTTCCCACACCTCTAAACTGCTAAAGGGTAGAACATTTAGTTTTTATGCCGCTAACTGATCTGTTTTCTCTTCTTCTTTTTTACACTCCATGATCTTTTCTGCAAAAAAAAAAAACCAAAAAAAAAAAAACCAAAAACCAAATTGAAATTATCCACGATCTGAACTGGGTAATATCGTCGTCTCTCTTTCGCTGTCTTCCTGTCTGTCTCTGTCTCTGTTTTGCTCTCTGTGACCCATGCTCAATGCTTGTGTACAACAACAACAACAACAACAACAACTACTACTACAACAATATCAACAAAAAACACCAACACCAACAACAACAAACATCCATCATACAATATCATCCAAAAACATCATACTTCAACATCAGACTTTCATGCCAAGTTCAATAAGAGCCGACCAATCGTCGAGTGCCTGAGCTTTCAATACCAATGCGGAGATGGGAGTTGCATTTCCGGCTACAAACGCTGCAACGGCATCACCGACTGCGCCGACGGCGCCGATGAGTACAACTGTCTGATCAATTACGACGATACGAACTATGGTAGATGCTCAATCCTCACAATCTGCGATAGATTTTGCAAAACTAACCTGAAAATGCATATACATATCTTATTAACTAAGTTATAGTTTATGGCTGGGCCAAGGGGGGTGGGGAGGGGGGTCGGGGTGTATTCAAGTTGTTCGTTTTGGCTTTTTGGGAGTATTTCATCATCTGACGCTGCATTTATTTTATATTTTATCATCTTTACATACCATGTATGCATATACCCATATACAACATCCAGACACTGACACAGACACAGACCCCGACAACGATCCATTGAATGAGTGCGATCTGTATAATTTTGAGTGTGACTTTGGCCAGTGTATACCCTTTGAGAAGAAATGCGACGGCTATGCGGACTGTGAAGATCAAACCGATGAGCTCGATTGTCCGGCCATGACAGGTAAACACAAACACTCATTTATTCGCTTACACCCCTTACTCACACACTCACACACACACACACTCACACGCATAACACATACACACACACTTGCTTGACTACTCTATTCAGAAATAAAACTAAACCCTAACCCCAAATAGATTTAGGGGCAAACTGAAGCCATGTTACTCACACTCTCACACTCACATTCACACTCACATTCACACGCATCAATCATGATCATTTTGCAGAGCATTGCCTAGAGCACGAGTTCGAGTGCGATGACTATTGCATACCACGCGATCAGCTGTGCAACGGTATCGTCAACTGCAACGATGGCAACGACGAGCGTAACTGTACTTATTGTCGCGAAGACGCCTATCTGTAAGACATGATACAACACCAAACACACACACACACACACAGCAAATACACACACACATACACACACACAATCGGTCGCATTTGATCGTTTTAACCTGATCCACTATCTTATCTTTTATGTACCCCACATACAATACACAACGCACCACACACACACACACACACGCACACACACACATACACACACGAACATCATCGTCATCGTCATCAACACCATATACACGATCACCATATGATTATCGCTCATTTGGCCAGCTGCAACACTGGCGATTGCATTGCATCCAAACTGCATTGCAATGGCATCGTTGACTGCTCCGATGCAAGCGATGAGCTCAACTGTGGTAAGCAGATAAGTACCTCAAAATACCCAATACCCCAAACACTTTCAACACAACTCTCCCAGTCCCACCCAGTACCAGCCTATACCGAAAATCAAGCACTGCAACTGTAGCTACATATATCGTAAAAATGGCATAATATTTTGGGTTATTATTATTATTAATTTGTTGTGCAGTTTCGAATTAGTAGTTTTCGATTTAGTATTTGTCTTTGTATTTTGGAATTGTAGCAATTTAATAGTTGTGATAGTTGTAATATTGCATTTTACAGTGTTTATTTTTTGATATTTTGTACATCTTTTTATTGATCTGTCACGTTTTGAAGGTAGCGTCTGTGCGCCCGATCAGATTGCCTGCAACGGCAACTGTCTCGATTCTTCGCTGCGATGCGATAATAAATTCGATTGCGACGATGGCATCGATGAGCTCGATTGCGAGGGTAACAATTGCATTCATTATACATTTACATATACATATATTATTAATACTATCCACAAGCACACAGCCACATTTTCCAACAAATGTATCAGCACTGATCATTTGTGGCAATCGAAAACTATCGATAACTATTTGTGCAGCTAAAGCTCTCAGCTTGCACTGATTTCGCTCACTTCCTTAGACTGCTACTATTTATTTTTTTGCAATGCCAGCACTTATTTATTAAACATCGATAATTATGCAAAATGATATCGAAATTTGTTTACAGTAGCTTGAATAGAGCTCCTCCTATTTCGCATTGCCTGCGCTCTTTTTAACTATTCAACGATGCCTTCGAAAACTTTAATTTCTGCATTGCTCTCATTTCACTTGCACTTGCACTTGCACTCGCTCTCTCTCTCTCTCTCTCTCTCTTTTCTCTCTCTCTCTCTCTCTCTCTCTCTCGGTCTGTCTCTCTTTTTGCCTTTATTTTTGTCTTTTACTTCACTCAGTCACAATCATTTTGCAGAATTTTTTAATGCTCATGCGTTTTTTTTATGTTTGTTATTTTTGTCGTTTTGTTCTCTTTTGGCTTAATAACAACATATACACAAACAAACAAACAAACACACACACAAACACACACTCACATATACAACAACAACAACAAAAGACATCACAGCTGGCAGCAACCATTTTAGAAATACCACAACAATTATAGGGTGCCAATTGTGGCAATGGCAATGCGCGAACTCTGAATGCATTAACGCTGTTCTTGTGTGTAACAAACAAGCCGATTGCCAGGACAAATCGGATGAACTGCCCAAAAATTGCTTGGGACGGGGTAACGATATATACACGATTCCATTCAAACCGCCCACTACACTCAACTCTACCAAAGCACTGCCCCCAAACAACATCCTCCCCAATAAAAAAAAAAAAAAATAAATCCGTCCAAACCCACTCCGAAAACTACCAAAACCAAACTTACCCAACCCACAGATTTAAGTACATAGTTTGTAAGTTAGACTCTAAGCATTCCGATTACCGTGATAATCATGTCAGACAGGTTTGTAATTGTTATATTTATAATATATACTTACTAAGTGAGGTTGTGTTTATATGCTTGAAAGCGCCGCTTTAATGATCTCGACTACTGCCATAACAAGCGTTGCTCATTTCGTTCTCTTGTCTCTCTTTCTTGTTACGCTAAAAACAAACAAAACAAAACAAACCAAAACCATCATCAACACCAACACACGCGCATTAACGTTATCAATAATCGGCTATCGATAACGATATCAACATGCATACATCAACATAAATATCGCATGCAATCGCAATGGCAATCGCAATCGCAATCATAGCCACCATTCGCTTAACGGCCAAAGATTGCAGCCAGGATCAATTCTTTTGCGATGATTCATGCTTCGATCGTTCGATACGCTGCAATGGTCATTATGAATGTACCGACCGCAGCGATGAGCATGACTGCCACACCACGCATCACACACGTCATCCATACTATCCACCACTGCCCTGTCCACAGCATGCATGCCCCAGTGGCAGGTGTTACACGGAAAGCGAACGCTGCGATGGCCATCGTCATTGCGAAGACAACTCCGATGAGGCGAACTGTAAGTTATACCTTAATGCTCCCAACTCGTATTACCCACTTACCCAAAACAAGCTCACACACACACACACTCTCACTCATTTCACACTCACACAGACAAGTGAGACACACGGAACAAAAACTAAAAGTTTTTACTAAAAAGAAATCCGTAGTGGGGATTCAATAAGCCACATTTGATTGTGAGGATCTCACTCGAAAACGAACAATCAAAAATACATTTAAGTAGAGGCTTAAATGTGGTTGATATATTACTATCGCACACTTGCAGAGTATATGTATAATCGATATAGCCATATTCAACTGTCTATCCGAATTTGATCAAGGGTTACTTAGGATTTGCTTCTGCTATTTGTTGACTGTATACAGCTGCCAACCATATCTTAAAGCATCTTATCTTGTAGCAGGCCACTAGTGAAGTACTAAGTAACTGTAACACAACATCTATATATTTAGCAAAGAGATATAATTTAGTTTTGAGTGCTACAAAATGTCAAAGATTTTCATTCGAATAAGATTGCCGTATCGTACATAATCTCTCTGCAAGGGTCTGCAGTCTTCGGCCGAAGTCCGAATATCTATATTGATTGCAATGGGAGCACAGTATTTCAGTATTTGTAGGAACCGAAACTTTTCATTTCTCATATGGCACAGGCACTTTAAGTTTGCTGTTGATGTACTCTCGTACTCGTACTCCAATATGTATGTATATGTATGTATGCACTTTGATTAGTGTTTTCGGTTGCTTTACACTTGTTTTCTCTCTCGCAGTGTCTCTCACTCTCTCACTTGCTCACATTGTCCCCTTTTTGTGAACCTTTTTTATAAATACATGCAATGCGCCTATGCATATTATTGTTCTCTATTTTCAATATCTCTCACGTATTTCTTTTTTTTTTACGCTTTTATCAAACCCCTTGCTAAATTGCACAAACAAAAAAAAAAAAACAAAACATAAATGAAATTAAATCTGAATACAGGTACTCAATGCAAGGATAGCGAGTTTTTCTGTTACGATCGACAGTTTTGCATAAATGCAACACAGCACTGCGACGGCTTCTACGACTGCAAAGACTTTTCCGATGAACAGAACTGTATTGGTTAATAAGTTTTTCAGCAAATTATTCTCACTTTAAATTTTACTTGTTTAGCAACCACCGCCTCAGTAAAATTTGTAGCATTTTCACAAGTTTTGTTGTGAAAGCGCTGCTCAAAGTAGTTAGTTCTATTTCTGTATACATATATAAATATATATACTTATATGTAAACATATATATATATATATATATATATAAATTTATAGAATGTAGTTTTATATTTATGTTTAGCATTGCATCCTAAGTTTTTATTTAAGCCAGTTGCATGCTATCTGGAAGAAAAAAAAGATGAAACCTAGTACAAGTTTAAGTCAGATACCCAGATTCCTTAAAGTTACACATGTCTATGCACCCTTCAGATTAATTTGGTTCTTATGATTACTCCAATCAAAAAAAAAAAAACAAAAAAATATAATAATAATTATTATAATAATCGATTTATATAATATTTGTTTTTACCTAGCCTTCAACTCCGTACAGCAGTAGCATACTCTATATATCTAAATACAACTCGGTTCACTAATTGCTGCTTCTTAAATCCCTCGCAGGCTGCGCCCGTGATCAGTTCCGCTGTCGCGATGGCGACTGTGTGCCCCTGGACGCCGTTTGCGATAATTACGCACACTGTTCGGATGGATCCGATGAGGAGAACTGCAACCCGATGCAATGCCAGGCAAACCAATTCCGCTGCCGGAACGGACAGTGCGTGAGCTCAGCGATGCGTTGCGACCGCAGAACCGATTGTCAGGACAGCTCTGATGAGCAAGATTGTGGTAAGTAGCCAGAGTTGGCAGAGTTGTTCAGTTATAGTCAGCATTAGCTGCACACATCTACTCACCACATCTACATCCACATCCACATCCATACCATCATTGATCATCGATCGGTGATTGACATAAGGTCATCAACATACAGCTAGCAGCAGCAGTAGACCCGCATCGATAGCCCCAACAACAACAACAACCACAACAAGTGCAACAAGTGCGACAACAACCACAATGCCGTTGGTGCCACTGCGCATAATCTGTCCATCGACGACGTTCCGGTGTGAGAATGGTCCTTGCATATCGCTCGGATCGCGCTGTAATGGCGTTATCGATTGTCCGTACGATGCCAGCGATGAGCTCGATTGCGCGCCCATCACTAACGAGATCGATAGTAAGTGGTTATCGAACCGAAAACCCCACACTCCCTCCAGCAAAACGGTGTCAGCACAAACCCCACCAGCAACAACAACCATCGTAACTTTACCAATCAAGTAACCTAAGTAGCTACTAAAAGGCTAGATCAGGCGTCAGGGTTATTGCTCATATATATTGTATATAATGATCTATAATAGTAAATGTGCGACAATGTACAAATGTACACATTATCTAATGCTCGAATATATTGTTCTCTTTTTCACAGCATCCGATCCGCCGCAGTCTGGACGCAGCCAGCTGAACCTGAAGACCTATCCCAGTAGCCAGATCATTAAAGAAAGTGAGTATTCAGTTAGTATTCCGAGTCCCTTTTGTGTTTGGTTTGTTCCAAGAAGCGAGATGTCCACGAGTACTAAAGCTGAGAGTACGCCTTGCAATAGATACAACGACTGATAACTGTTATCGATAAACAATGTCAACAGCTTAATATATGTTATCGATTGCTCGAAAACCACTTTGACTTTGATCGAAAAATATCTCTCTTGCAAGGCCCTACTGCAGCTTTGATCAAATTCGAAGATCGTTTCGATTTTTGTTGTTGTTTTCTTTCCTTTTGTTCTTTGTATTTGTTTAATATGTTTACTCGACTCAACATAATGTTCTACCATTACTTTTAATGCTTAACCCAACCAAAAATGACATAACCCCATAAATTAAATACCTGCAGGATATATTAGGGAGGGTAAGTTGACCTAACTACTCACTATATTAAAGTAGTTGACACTCGTCTCGCCCTACCGCTGCACCACTGCACCACAGCAATTGGCAACCGGTTCCGGAGTTGTACATTCTTGTCGAAATTATACTGGCTGCTCAGCACCCACCTGCTACAAACCTTTCAAAAATCCCAATCCCAAAAAAAAAACAAAACACATGAAAATATTAGCACACAACGATTGTATGATAGTCCCAACTAGATCCAGTAATTTGCTCGCAATACTCCCAAAATGTATATCTATTCCATCCATATGCTTGAATAATGTGTCTTGTGGCATGCACAGGTCGCGAGGTCATCTTCCGTTGTCGTGACGAGGGTCCAGCCCGTGCCAAGGTCAAGTGGTCACGTCCCGGCGGTCGTCCCTTGCCCGTTGGCTTTTCCGATAAGGGTGGACGCCTGGAAATACCTAACATTCGCGTAAGTTCAAGCATTACTCTTGTCATAATATCATAAGAATACTCCAACTTTGAACTACACTTCTTCTAGGTGGAGGACTCTGGCACTTATATATGCGAAGCCGTTGGCTATCCAGCCTACGTTGAGGGTCAACAAGTCACCGTCAACCTGAATGTGGAACGCTGTAAGTGGATAGATTGTATAGCGGTTATAGTTCCTTCTATGATTATGATTGGGTAATTAATCAATAATCGGTCTCCCTCCTGCTACTCATCATCATGGACGCAGCTTGGGGAGAGCACAAATACGAGGAGCCCAAATCGAATCGAATCAAGTATGGCACCGTGCCGCATATTGATCTCGAGTTCTTTGGCCTTGGTAAACGTGCAGCATTTACTAATCTTCCACTTTAGAGCTGGCTTAGGTCTAATCCACAGATCTCTTTTTATACATAATAAGTATCCGCCCATCCCACATCTCACCGGAGGTACCCACTCGGTACCTTCTAGTGTGTACCTCTAGTCTCTAACCACTTGTAGATACCAAATACAGGGATATTCTCTGTATGTGCCTAGAATACCTATTAGCTTCACAATTTATCTCAATTTTACTAGTTTGCCGTACGGGTGGGCGCTCTAGTTGTGGGCCCACCGGGGTTGCCTTCTAAGTTTTACAACAATGTATATATTTCAAGGTTTTCGAAATTTCTTATATTGAAAGCATGCAATTATATAGAGTATATAGAGTTGTCTATTGATATTTGACCGCATTCAGCTCATTTAGTCTTGCCAATGATTACTTTCAATCTAATATCTCAATATCTTTCTAAATCCAAAATGCCGCCATGGCTTTTGAATTGGTAAGCGGACTTTCGCAGGCCTAATAATGTACTCCATTGAGAGCTCTACTTAACAATGGCAACTGCTGACGTATTTTTGACCATTCCACACAGTTAATAATGCTGAATACGATCGGCCACCGTCAGCGTGCAGCGCGTACCAGGCCACCTGCATGAATGGTGAATGCATCGACAAGTCGAAAATCTGCGATGGTTATCCAGACTGCTCGGACAACTCGGATGAGCACAGCTGCAGCCAGGGACGCCGATGCCAGCCAAATCAGTTCCTGTGCAGGAACTCCAAATGCGTGGAGCGCACCTGGCGCTGCGACGGCGAAGACGATTGCGGTGACAATTCCGATGAGCAGTCTTGCGATCCGGAGCCAAATGGTGCACCCTGCCGTTACAATGAGTTCCAATGCTCCAGCGGGCATTGCATACCCAAGAGTTTCCAGTGCGACAAGTTGAACGATTGTCGCGATGGCAGTGATGAGTTCGGTTGCAGTAAGTATTATTTATTAATCCATATATTAACTATTCGACACAATTTGAAATTAATTTGTCTCAAATGGAAAATTGTTTAAAAAAGAGTGAGGTGCTTGACAATAAGTAGCAAATGCTAATATTAATGTTAAGAAGAAAGGTAGAGTAAAACACACTACAACATTTTGATATTCAATTTACAGTATCACCCAATCCCATACGTCCACCACCACCGCTGGAAACGCTGATGGAGGGTCAGTCCTTGAATTTGACATGCACAGCAACTGGTGTGCCGGTGCCGACGATTGTGTGGCGCCTGAATTGGGGCCATGTGCCCGACAAGTGTATATCGAAAAGCGCGGGCGGACGTGGCGATCTCTATTGCCCGAACATGCAGTATCAAGATAGCGGCGCCTACTCTTGCGAGATAATTAATACGATCGGCACCCACTTCGTAATCCCCGATACGATTGTGACAGTGATTCCCGAACGCAATCAATTCTGTCCCGCCGGCTTCTTCAATATGCTGGCTCGTTCCCGTGACGATTGCATCAAGTGCTTCTGCTTTGGAGTCGCTAGCGCGTGCGAGAGTGCCAATCTCTTCACTTATGCCATACAGCCGCCAATTATATCGCATCGTGTGGTCAGCGTCGATCTAAGTCCCTATCAACAGATCGTGATCAATGAGGTGCCCTCACAAAATTTGGTCAACTTGAACCATGGCTTACAATTCCGTGCCTCCGACGTGCAATACAATAGTCGGGAGGCACCCTATTTGGCCCTGCCCAGCGATTACATGGGCAATCAACTGAAGTCCTACGGTGGCCACCTCAAGTACGAGATCAACTATATGGGCAGTGGAAGTCCAGTCTCTGGACCAGATGTCATAATCACCGGCAACGGTTTCATTCTCACCTATGCCGTACGCACCCAGCCCAATCTGGCCAACAATGTGGACATCAGCTTTATGCCGGGCAACTGGCTGAAGCCCGACGGGCGTAAGGCGACACGCGAGGAGCTCATGATGATACTGGCCAATGTGGACAATATTCTGATCCGTCTCGGCTACATTTCGATGGCTCGCGAAGTGGAGGTTGTTCACATTGCAATGGATTCGGCAGGCACATCCGATCAAGGCCTGGGCAGCGCCTCCCTCGTCGAGAAGTGCAACTGCCCGCCCGGCTATGTTGGCGACTCCTGTGAGACCTGCGCCCCCGGCTATGTGCGCCAGCCCGGCGGAGCCTGGCTGGGTCGCTGTGTGCCGTTCGTTGCAGAGCCCTGCCCAGTCGGCACCTATGGTGATCCGCGTCGAGGCATCCAATGCCGTGACTGTCCGTGCCCGCACAGCGGCAGCAACAACTTTGCCAATGGCTGCCAACTCAGTCCCGACGGCGACGTCATCTGCAATTGCTATGAGGGCTATGTGGGACGACGTTGCGAAAGCTGCGCCGCCGGCTATCAGGGCAATCCATTGGTGCCTGGCGGCTCTTGCCACAAGACACCGGAATCGATGTGCAACGTTGAAGGCACCTACAATCATTACAGCAACGGTACGTGCCAATGCAAGGATCTCGTCATGGGCGATCGCTGCGACACTTGTGCACCAAAGAGCTTCCATCTGAACTCGTTCACGTACACTGGCTGCATTGAGTGCTTCTGCAGTGGTTGGATGGCGGACTGTACGAGCACTTCGTGGTATCGCGACCAGATCAGCAGCAGCTTCGGCCGTTCCAGTGCCCCGCACGGCTTCACGCTGGTCCGTGATTACACACGGCCCACGCCACAGGCGGTGCCATTCAATACGTTGTCCAATGCGATTAGCTTCTCATCCGATTCGGACTACAGTGCGGACACTCTGTACTGGAGCCTGCCCGCCCAGTTTCTGGGCAACAAGCTGACCGCCTATGGCGGCAGACTCAACTACACGCTTAGCTACAGTCCACTGCCCGGTGGTCAGATGTCGCGCAACAATGCACCCGATGTTGTCATCAAGAGCGGCGAAGATCTCACACTCATCCATTATCGCAAGTCATCTGTTAGTCCCAGCACATCCAGCTCGTATGCCGTGCCCATTGTTGAGAGCGCCTGGCAGCGCAGCGATGGCCAAGTCATAAATCGGCCGCATCTGTTGATGGCACTCAGCAAGATCGATGCCATCTATATTAAGGCGACGTATACGACCGGTACCATGGAAGGCTCGCTCAAGCATGTCGCCTTGGACATTGCCAGTGCCAACAATCAGGGCACTCCGCGTGCCTATGAAGTGGAGGAGTGCCGCTGCCCAGTGGGCTACATTGGACTCTCCTGCGAACGGTGCGCCCCCGGCTTCAAGCGCAATCCCGAGGAGGGCCTCTATCTGGGTGCGTGCGAGCAGTGCACTTGCAATGGCCATTCCAGCCAATGTGAAGCAGAGACGGGCGAGTGTCTGGTAAGTAGCACATCTGCATTCATAAGCCAAAAAATGAAATTTAGGGACAAAAACACTTGCGAGATTTTTGAATGCTTTGTCTAATTATTTATGGTGACCAACCCTTAACAGAACTGCGGCGACAACACCGAGGGAGAGAACTGCGAACGCTGTGCACCCGGTTATGTGGGAGATGCAACAAGTGGCACACCCTACGATTGCCAGCCGAGCAGTGATAATTCACGGCTGCCGGACATACCGGACACGGAGTCGGACGATCGGCATGACTGCTACTGGTGCAACGCCGATGGAACCGAGAATTGTGTGAACAACAGATGCATGTGCAAGGTGAATGTGGTTGGCAATCGCTGTGATCAGTGTCGGGATGGTACTTTCGGTCTGTCCCGTGACCATATGTCTGGTTGCAGTGAGTGCTTCTGCTCCGGCCAGGCGAACCAGTGCCGACCCGCATCGCTTTACCGCCAGCTGATTGCCATTGATTTCATTAGCAACAAGGCGCTGATCACCGACGATTTCGGCGAGCAGATGGAGATGGATGATAGGAATCTGATGGTGGACTTACCCAATAATATGTATACGTACAACTTTAACTCATACAACCAAATATTGGAGTCTGCGCGGTAATGTTCAGGGCAATCAGCTGAATGCCTATGGCGGCCTTTTGAACTACACTCTGACCACCAAATCCTTTGGCCAATATATGCCCGGTCACGATGTCATTCTCATTGGCAATGGCATGCGTCTGATGTGGTCCCGTCCGGCCGAGTTGTCCAATTCGGATGAGTATAGTGTCCGCCTCAGCGAGGATGATAATTGGCAGCGTTTAGAACGTGGCAGTGCTGTTAGCGCAACCCGCCACGACATCCTCAGCCTGCTGACCAACGTTGAGCATCTGCTGATTCGTGCCACACCCAAAATACCCACAACTCGCACCTCCATACTCGATGTGACATGGGAGCTGGCCGTGGAGCGCGCTGAGCCCGGAGCCGTGCATACCGTCGACATTGAGCAGTGCCAGTGCCCGTCTGCCTACACGGGCAATTCGTGCGAGAATTGCGCCCCATTGCATTATCGGGATGAGAGCGGTCAGTGCCGTACCTGTCCCTGCCAGGAGGAGAACACCCAGAGCTGTGGTCTAGGCAACAGCGGCTATGTGGAGTGCCAGTGCAAGCCACGTTTCACTGGCGATCGTTGCCAGGACATCGGTGAGTAACGACTACTGCCTCGTCCCACATATGGCGTGTAATATGATAGCAATAACATCAACCAATCAGTCCGGATCGACTTAAGTCCTTAGTTTGGGATCTAAATGGGCACCAAACTTTAGCCATATACAAAGCCCTTGCCAAAACCCAAATCCACCAATGATTCATGAACGCTTCCCTCAGTTCTCTCTTTTTCTATCCATTTTCCCTATTCATATAGGTGTTCATCTATTGATCTCCACCTTGATTTAAGCTAGCTACTTTCTCCCTCTCGTTCGATCTATCTTTCAATCATATTTTATACAATTTTCAACAAATCTCTCAACTTTATTTTTTTTCACCACAACACCACCCACAAAAAAAAAAATAACATACAAAAATCATGTATCCGACAAATAAATACGAAATCATCACAACAAAACATCCAATCCATCCACATTCTAGACACATCTCGCATTATTGAAGAGCCGCCCAAGATATGCGATATAAGCATGGGATTCTGTTGCAACGGCTTTCGGTTCGATATTGAGCCCAACGAGACAATATCGTACAATGACACACTGCTGATTTATAAGGGCAACAGAATTATAGGAAATATTACCAAACTGCGCTACGGCTGCCACCTGCGAGGTTCGCCAATCATCAATCAATCAAACAATCAAACAAAGCAAACCAGCAAACCAACAAACAAACACAACAAACAACTACCGTTCTCTGTCTCTATTTTATCGCTCTCTATATGTATATATATATATATATATTCATATATATATACTATATATACCATATATATATATATATATATATATATCCCTCTTATTCATTATTGCTGTTGTGAACTACTCGTACACTGCAAACCTAGAAACCCATCCACCAACTAGTCAAATCAATCAATTAGCTCGCATATATATATTTATATATATATATATATATATATGTACATATATATATATATTTATGTAGATATATGTGTATGTATTTAGTATGTTCAATGTGTTTACATATTCATCTCTCCGACATTCGTTTCCTAATATTTCTCTCTCTGTCTATATCTCTGTCTCTCTTTTTAAATTTTTTTTTTTTAAGTTTTTCATTTTCGATTTAAAGATAAATTAAAAAAAAAACATCCACATTTTTACAACAAAAAAACTGTACTGTAACTTTAAACTTTTTTTCCAATTTCACCTCATTCAAAACAAAAAAAAATTATAATAATTATAACAATAATTGTTGGCAAGTGCGGAGCTGCCAACATTTCCCTCTTTTCCTTCCTGTGTGTTCCCTCTTTCTGTGTTTCTCTCTGTGTATACACTGTTTGTTGTAGGCTATCCCTCTCTCCAATTGTGTTTCACACTTTCACAGAGCGAACCAAAAGCTCAGTCGCTCGGCGATATTTCGGTGCTAAACTAAACACAATCTGAAGTCTCGATTTAAACTCTATGTTGTTGTTTACTTTGTTTTCGTTGTCTTGTCTACTATATATATTTACATATATATACATATATATAATAGTATAGTTTATATATATATATAGAGCACCTCTTCAAAAAGTAATTTGTTTGTGTACAAAGAAAAGAAATACTCTATGTGTCTCATCGCTATGCTATGTATTCATAGATGGATAACTCTGTGTATAAAATTATATATACTCGTACAGTAGGAAAAAAAAAAAAAGAACTTTGGATACTCTCTAGAACTTGCTGTCGCTGTCACGTAGTCGATTTTAAACTTAAATACTTGTACTACTAACCCCAAAAACCCGATTTTAGCGGACCCACCCTTGCCTCTTCCCTGCCCTTTTTTACGTACCATGCACTTGTTGAGTTGAGAACCCGCTCTCACTTGCTGGACAACTCAATAATATCTCATACTATATAGTATAGTATCTACATTTGTGTGTCGAATCTATTGTAGTCCTTTGAGCTGGCCTAATGCTGTGACAAAAGCACTCACAGCCATAGCTGGCAACTCTCTGCTATTACCTGTATGTAGTAGTTGGTGGCTAAAACTATTCGTACTTGGAAGAACCCCATATCCCAAAACCCAACTCTAGCCCAATCCACAATCCCAATCCCCCCCCCCCACCAATCACGTTAATAAGCCGCAACCGTGTCACTAATACAATTGTAATTGAGTTGAATTTGCTAACCGTTAAGTGCGTATTGGTCTGGAGTCTAATCCATATATATATATAAAATTCTACATCAATCAGACAATGGCATGCCGGATCCATCCATCGATCAACCCGATAATATACGCACCCAGATCGTCGTGTCGATATCGAAGCCACAAATCACCATATTGCCAGTGGGCGGATCTATGTCCCTGCGCTGCAGCGGTCGCATGATGTGGAACAATGTAGGTCTTTGCACATTTAAGATTGGATACAGTTGATCAGCATATATTTATTTTGCTCTGTAGGATCCGGTCTATGTCAGCTGGTCCAAGATGGGCAGCCGACTACCCAATACTGCGGAAATCGAGGGCGGTGTCCTTAATTTGTATAATCTGCAAATCTACGACTCTGGCGTCTATATCTGTCAAGCAATGAACAACCAGACTCTGCGCGTCTTCAAGGATGAGGTCTCCATCACCATATCAAGTAAGTGCACGTATTCCAGCTATGCAAAAGCAAAAAACTTAAACTAATCTTTCTAAACAAATTCAAATGCGGCATTCGCCTCAAGGATATTCTGAAGAAATGTTGGCTCGCTATGGTAGCTATTGAATACCTATTTTCCTCTACAACACTTTATAGTTGTTTCAATTTTAATTTTGCACTGCAATATTTATTTGGATTTTCAAATTTGTATTACTTGCGACCAGGAAGTTAATTGAATAATAATAATAATCGAATAGAAGTAGAATTTCCATTTATCGATTCTTTAAGGAGTTTTCACTAACAAAAACAGAAAGTTTCATGATATTGTAAGTTAATGTTGGAGGTTTTCTGACAGAACTTTAAGAGTAACCCATGCGAAATTTTTTTAATTAGAATTATACATATTTAAAAGTGTTAATACAGTCCAAGATTCATTTGCATACAAATATGGCCGATGATTTTGTTTTTGCCATCGCTTACCGTGTATTTATTAAAAATAAAAAATACAAAAAGGAAAAAAAACATTTTCAGATAACTATGTGAAAATTGTTTTGTTTTTTTTTTTTTGTAAATGATTATTTACAGTGTCAGTGTTTAACTATTTATACGGTTTTCTAACGCCTTCGTGTCTCTCCCTCTCTCGCTCTCTCTCTCTCTCTCTCTCTCTCTAGATCAATCGCAACGCTCGCCAGCTCAGATCGTCAATCTGCCCAGCACGGTGACCTTTGATGAGTATCAGCCGAGCGAGATTACCTGCGAGGTGGAGGGCAATCCAACGCCAACAATCACATGGACGCATGTCGATGCACAGGGAGATGGACGGACTAGAACGGATGGCAATCGCTTGATATTCGAATTGCCACGCAAATCGGATGAGGGACGCTACCGCTGCCAGGTGCAGAACCAGTACGGAGCGGACGAGAAATACGTGGACGTCTATGTGAGGGGTAATGCACCGCAGCCGGCACCAGTGCGAGAGCGCGTCTTTATTCAGCCGGAGGATTATAATGGCAAGGCTGGGGATACGGTAACCTTCAATTGTCACTCCACCAGCGGTGCCCAGCTGCGCTACGAGTGGCTGCACAATGGCCGTCCATTGAGTTCGCAGCAGCAGCGCAACGTAATCATCGCTGGCGATATGCTCGAGATTCGCGATGCCAGCGCCAGTGACTCTGGTGTTTACACGTGCATCGGCATTGATCTGCGCACACGTCGCAATTACACGGAGGAGGCACGCGTCTACATTGAGCAGCACCAGTTGCCGCCACCTGTCACCGGGTAGGCGAACCATTATCGCTGGCAAAGCCAACAATCGTTTCTTAACAATCCCAAACGTTTTGCAATCCATTTTTCAGCATTAAGCCACATATAATGCGACTCACCGAGAAGGCCTCCATCGATCAGGGCACTGACTATAGCATTACATGCGAATCCAGCGGCTCACCCTATCCCAGCATCCAATGGATGAAGGACGGTGAATCGATGCCATCCAATGTCCATATTACCGGCAATGTTATGCGCATCATCAATGCTCGTCCAGAAAATCGCGGCTATTACTCGTGTACGGCCGAAAATCCATACGGATCAGATCATTCCAGCGTTCTTATCGACGTTGAACGTAAGTTTACTGATCTTTGCTTAATATATATATATATATATATATATTTATATGTATATGGTACAATTTACTATTTGATATATGTATATAACATCCAGATATATTCAACATCGGTGTTCACCATCATCTCGTTTTTCTATAGATTTCAGCATATTCAAAGCATATTCAAGAGCTTTTAGAATTAAATAAATATATAGAAAACTAGCTGAGCTTTCAAACTAAGTCTTCACGGTTAGCGTATAAACGGTTTTATTCGATCTTGAGCTTTTTCTTTGTAAGAGCTTTTAAGCTCCACTTTTCTGCACATATAAACGTATAGTTTGTGCTGTTTGGCATCATTCTTAAGCATACTATTTTAATAGATATCCAAGCTTTTGAAACGATCCATTTGAGTTATACAAAGCTGTAGAATCCATAGTGAACACGAGATGATGAACGAATACGGAAAATGGAAAGAATTTTAGGTGCATAACATTTCTCTTTGCTCTATTTCTTCCTGTTGCTTTCCACACAATGCTAAAAACAAAAACAAAAAAACATATATTGGTAACGTAAATTGATGAATTTTGCTGAATTCTTAATTCCATTAACTATATAATAAATATTTTTTGATAAATGCATAAATTTTGAATAATCGCATTTGATATTTCGAATTTATGGTTATGCAATGCAAGTGCACAAGAACGGAGTCGGTAATAAGACAGGTCCGCACTGTCTGATCCTAATACTAATCTGTACAACCACCATAATTTACTTGCTTGCAGCTCGGGAGGCTCCGAGCGTTGATATAACACCAGCGGTCCCAATGACATTCACAGTCAAGCAACAGGGATACCTTTACTGTGTTGCCCAAGGCATACCCGTACCGACGGTGCAGTGGCGCCGCATCGATGGCAAACCACTCACACCCCGACACATGATAAACGAAGAGAATGCCGGCTATGTAATGTGAGTAAATGCATCCATGTACCCATCCAAATCATTCTCCTAATACCTATCTGTCCCTTCTATCGATAGCATTCACGACATTGAAATTAATGATGCTGGTGATTACGAGTGCGTTGCCGAGAATTCCGTTGGTCGCTCTACCGGCATCGCAACGATCCGTGTTGTTGAGCCACCAGTCGTTACTCTCAATCCGAACACGCAAGTGATGAGTTACACCGAGGGCGATGAGGTGCACATCAGCTGTATCGCCAGCGGCGTACCCAATCCCGCCGTCCAGTGGGACACCAATCAGCCGATCAGTCTATCAAGTCGGGGCCAGAATATCGCCTATCTGGACATCAATCGTGTCACGCACAACGATGCCAGAATATACACCTGTTCAGCCACAAATGAAGCGGGCAGCGACCAGGCCAGCATTCGCATCGAAGTCCAACCCAAGCGCGGCGATATCGGTGACGGTGAGTGTAAAATACAGTCCAGTTCAAGAATTCATTGTACGCCACTTAAAATGGATCGAAAAAGGATAGCAAGATACGCTTGATTAACATCTTGACCAGTCGATCTTATTATGTCCATCTCTCCGCCAATACGTCTGATGGCCTCCCGTTAGGCATATGCCTTGGCAAAATTGTGATCAACTTCATAAATTTCAACAAACTCTGTTCAAGACGTGTACGATTTATGATAGGTGGCTTATCAACGGATATCTCCCTTGCCTAGACCATACACTACTTGCTTTAAACCAAAAATATGTGATTATTTATATTCATTTGTACATACTTGTGGTTATGATCTTCTATCTATAGCTTATGGCGATGTGGTGCATGATCCTTACCCTTCCCACTACCCAGAGCTACCTACACAGCGTCCGTATTACAATCCCAATGAGAACACTCAAAAGTTCACCACCAATCTGGGCGAGAATGTGACACTCACTTGTGACCTGGCACCGTATTTGAGCACCCGCTGGGCTCGAGTTGATGGACAACCGCTCCTATCAAATGCTCACACGGATCGCAATATACTGACCATCACGCTTGTCGAGGAGCAGAATCTGGGCCAGTATCGCTGCAATGCGGTCGATAATCACGGCTCCCTTGTGACGTATGTGGTGCGCGAACTGGTGCTGCTGCCACTGCCACAGATCACATTCTCCCCTAACATACCGCTGGTGGTGGAGGCCGATACCAATGTCGACATCCAATGCAGAGTGATCAATGCCGAGCCACACAATGTCCACTGGGCCACCGACAATGGCCGACCACTGCCCAGGTGAGTTTCAACTACTACTAAATCAAATACATTCACACTACGAAGCAAAATGCCCAAATACACCCGATCAATTTACGACAAATGGCTGCTATTCGTTATATATATATATATATATATATATATCTATATATATATATATATATATAGATATATATATTTAAATATTGATATCGATGTCGATCGATAGAAGAAGAAATGAGTCTAGCTAGCAGACGTGTATTAGAAAGAAAGATAATTTAGTTTTGACTGCCATAATATGTATCTGAAGAAGACATTATATTCTTGATTTATGGTTTTCGAATTTATATACGAAACTCGACTTTATGTATACAAATTTTAGTTAAAAGTAGACTCTAAATATATAAGTAACAGAAAGAATAAAAACTATCTACCAAGAATATATATTAACTTCTTAAATGTGTAAGGCACTTCAATTTCTAATTATAATATAATAAGTTAGCTAATAATTTATTTATTTACAATTTTACATCATTCAGTCAAGATATTTGAAAGCAAATTTTTGAAGTACTCTCACTTCGAGTCAAAATTATAATATAATTAGTAGCAGCAACATTTTAATTTGCAGTCGAAATACAAATGTATGCAAACATTTTTAGGTTACACCAATAGTAAAAACAATTCATAATTTTTTCAATTTAGATCATAATAGATAAAAATATAGTTGTTAAGTTTTGATGTTTATCGCATTATCTTGATGGACTTTAACATGCAATTTCTTGGCCATTTCTTTGATTTTGTGTACAGCTCTGTGCACATTAACGGAACTTTGCTAAGCTTTGTGGCCATAGCACCTGCGGATGCCGGCGGCTACAGTTGTACGGCCACGAATGACTACGGCAACCATAGCAAGACCGCTCAGGTGGTGGTCAGGCGGCCAACCTTCTACACTCCGCCGACGCAATCGGATGTGCAGGAGCATCGCGAGGGTGACAGCATCCAGTTGCGCTGCACTGTCTCCACGCAGCGTGGCGAGCATCGCGGCAATGTGCAGGTGAGTAAACGAGTATATCAACATCACTCGGCGTGTCAATCCGAAACGAATATAGTTTCCGATTCCTATTTTGAAAACTATAAACTATAAAAAATTACGATAAGATTCCGGTATTATTCAAAATATTTTCACGGTAATCGGTTAAATTTTGCTACGTTGATAATTACGGTAAGGTGTTTATCAGGATATCCGTCTGTCTGTCCGTCTGTATACCAGCTGGAACAGAGACACATTCACATACATGGTGGCAGTGATACGGTCTTTGTGGGACAAATAATATCGGTTTTGATATTGGGCTATTACAAAACCATGAATTTGTGTTTCGATTCCTGTCGCAATTTTCAATTTCAATCGGTAAACGGTTCCGATACCGATTCCGACTTCAAGTCTGGTTTTAATGATGTCAATGCCTGGTGTATCTATAACAAATGCTTGCCTTATTGCAGTTCCACTGGTACCGCGAGGATAGACGCCCGCTGCCGAACGGTGCGCGTCCCGATAGCCAGGAGCTGATCCTGACATCGTTGCGCATGGACGATGCCGGTGTTTATATTTGCGATTCGTATGACAGGAACCTGGGACAGCGTTTGACTCCCACCTCCATCGATTTGCGTGTACAGCGTGAGTAGAGCCCTACCCCAAATCCACTCAACACCACCAATACCCCACTCTCCAATACACAAACACACAAACTCACACACACACACACACAAGCCCTTTGGTTATGTCAGATGTCAGGTCCGACAAATGCAACACAAATATCTCTCTTATCTCTCTCACACAACAAAAAAAAAAAAAAACAAACACAAAAACACAACATGATCCTAAGCTACTACTTTATACGATTCTTTGGTCAGAGAATTTCATATGCAAAATGATACACAAAAAAAAAAAACAAAAAAAAACGAAAAAAAAAACAACGAAATAATAATTATTAACAGAAATATGACGAAAAATAAGTAAGGAAATGAAAACCCAAAAAGGATTAGGCTTTGTTGGCAATATAATGAAAGAAAATAAAAAAGAAACAATCAGAAAAAAAAACCGAAGAGCAGATTGAAAGATTGAAACGCTCGCTCGCTGATTTTACTTTGTTCTATATCTATACACAATCTATCAATATCCAATATCCATATGTATATGTATGTCCATATGTATATGTATATCTCTATTACTTACTTACTATTAACTAAACACACACACACACACATACACACACACCAAGCCTCGTACTCGCCACTTACTTACAAACAGTTGAAGTACACACCTTTTATATACATACACATACTCTGTGAAATTAATTCAGAAACAAGAACAGAATAAAGAGCTTTGTAAATATGCGAGCTGATAACCAAGTATCTTACTATCTACAAATGTAATCATACACACACACACACACACACACAAACAATTCACAAAACCCACAAAAATACACACAACTGCCAAAAATAAGCAATATCGTCTTAACGGAAATGTATCTGATGGTTTTAGGGTATTACACACTCTGTATATATGACAATAAGCCACTAACCATTGTAACTCTAATATTTAAGCAAGAGTACCAGCAAAAGTAATGATGGAAACATATTTAATACAATACGTTTTAAGTGCCAGCAGTGGTTTTTTTTGACAAATAAAACAACAAAATATTAACAAACATTTTACACAAGCAATGCAAATTTTGTGTAAAGCACAACAACTCTAACATATTCTTTTTATTTCGTTTTTATTAACATTGATTAATGTTGACTTTTTTTTAGTTCATTTACCCTGGCAGATCATTTTAGTAGTCCGAATTTGACTTAATTGGCGACTTTTTAAGTCATATATATCTTTGGAAAAATTACCTTAGTTTTTGGGTTTTTTTTAAGTAATTTGGATTTTTGTGATTTAGAAAATTGAGTCTTCCAATAGTCTTTGCTTTACTTTCTTTTTCTTTTTTTTTTTTTGTTGCCTAAAGATAGGTTACCATAGAAGTGATCTGTTCGTCAACCATTCTAGAATCCTAGAATTCCTACACAAATAGAAGGGTTTACCGGGTTTAAAGTTCATGCAAGGGTATTTAATTTTCGGCATGCCGAAGATACCTGTTATCCTGTATGGTTTTTGATTATTATTTTATGGTTTCTTATTTTTTTTATTGGCTTTGGACCTTTAATTTTGTTGGTGTCGGTTACATTTACTTGATGTCGTTTCTCGTTCAGGTGGTTTTCTGTGTTCATTTTGGAATGGTTATTGGATTACTTTTTTTCTATCTATATCTGTGTTCGTGATCATCGGCGCTGTACATATAGATCAACTGTGTTTTGTTTTAATACGCATAAAAACGATAAATCAACAAATAAAAATTTGCACTGCACACACTTCCCTCTTACCATTGCTCTCTATTCCTTCTCCTCCCCCTACCCAAAGCACCCAAGTTGCACCTGCACTCAAACAATACCCAAAAATTGATAAAAAAATAAAAAAAAAATAAATAAATACAAATCTTATGTATTTGTGACCAATTACTATGAAAAACAATGTAAATAATCTCTAGTTAAAAATGTCACCGTAAATTGTCTTAGATATTCGTATATTGTACTTTTGCGTTGAATAAGTTAAAATCAGCAATTTAAAGCAATGGAGTCCTCGTACAATCTAAAAGAATTTTTATATTAATCGAGACAAGCAACTTTTGAATAACTTTTCAATCAACATTTACAGTAAACCAATTGGCAAGACGAATCAAAATTGAAAATACTTTCATTTCAATCTTCAAAACTCGAAATTACTGTTAGCTCTGCTCTGCCAATATCTAAAGTTCTTAGAAGAAACAAAAAACAAAATGAATTGAATCTTTTGTTTTTTTTTTTTTTATATTAGGGCAAACCTATTTTCAAATGAATAATTTGATAAACATATAATTTTTTATTTCTCTCTTTCTTTACTGCTTTTTTCTCTTCTCTCTCCCTCTCTCTCTTACATGTGCGCTTGTGCAAAATAAATAATGCAAAATGAAATACATTAAATATTGAAACAAAAAAAAAACACATACACACACATATATATAATATAACTTATAAAACTTGAAATGTTTTGGGCGCTTTGCATTTGA
Source organism: Drosophila grimshawi (assembly GCF_018153295.1). Classification (NCBI taxonomy): domain Eukaryota; kingdom Metazoa; phylum Arthropoda; class Insecta; order Diptera; family Drosophilidae; genus Drosophila; species Drosophila grimshawi. The sequence continues at coordinate 17,973,562 of NW_025063692.1, read as the reverse complement.
TACGAACAAAACAAAAAACAAACAAAAAATCCACACAAAATACACAAACTCAATTATCTATGATCATGTATACATACACCATATATGCATACATACTCTACTATATACCACATAAATAAATATGCATATATATATACATAAAATATATATGTATATATATTTATACTATATATACGATATATATATATATGCAATGCTGCAAAAACATCAACTCAACTGCCACAACAACAACCGCATCTACAACAACCGCAACAACTGCATCAACAACCAACAATATAAAAACAAACAAAAAAAAATACAAAAAATCAACTTCAAATCACCATAGCTAATAAGTACAATTTGAAGTCGTATAAGGGAAGCCAAGATTTCCCCTGCATGGTTTTCTATATATGTAAAGGTGTGTGAAAGCTACCGCGTAATAATCACATTTGAAATTCATTTTCCAGGACAACTTAATCCTTATTATTTTTTTATAATTTTGTAGTAGTGCTTTTTTTTTAATTTTTGATTATTTGACTTGAATATAATTTAGTATGTCATTATGTATAATTTTTTAATTTTCTTAATTATGTCTAATGAAATTTGTTATATATTACTGATTACTATAAAATTGTTTCTGCATTTAAATACTAAATTCTAAATACTCAACTAACAAGACAAAAAAAAACATGTTGTTCGCCCACTAAACCAAAAAAAAAAAAAAAAAAACAAATAAATAAAAACCACACACATTCCAACAATGCACATTCAGCCTGCCACAAAATATAGTTGATATTTAGTTAGCATTTGGTTAGTGTGCATCTGCATCTGGTCACACTTTTGCCCGAGTACACACCCCCGAAATTATACTAAACACTGTTGTTACAATCAGCGCACAAGTTACGATCTGAATAGTTATTCAGTATTATCTTGCAATATATATAAGTGTAGCTTAAACATTGGAAACCGGTGCGTATGCGTAATCTGGTAGAGGAAATGAATACAGGACTTACTAATCGTGGCTGAAGTTGTGTAAGGAGTCACAATGCTAATCTTATATTTTATGCTCTCTATACGACAAACAAAAACAACAAAAATATTTTGAACATACCAAAAATATGAACAACAACAACAATATATATACATATATGAAAAATTAATTGCTACTGCCCTGCGAGCAAATAGATTTAAAAGTGAGCAAAATAACGCCAGCCAAGCCACTGGCGGCGCCCCCACGTCCCTCGGTCATCTCGTACGCATGCCAGGCCAACGATTTCAAATGCGTTTCGCATCCGCACACGTGCGTCAAGTCGAGCATGGTGTGCGATGGCATTTACGATTGCACGGATCACTCGGACGAGTTCAATTGCACGCGCGACTTTGCCAGCAAAGCGGCCAGCAGTGGTCCAACTGGGATCGGGATCGGAATTGGAACCGCAACGGGAACGGGAACCGGAACAGGATTGGGCAACTTTAAGCGCTGGAAGAAGAGTCACGCACGCAAGCAGAAACGTCATCAGCAGCAGCATAGGAGACCAGAACAGCGACAGGATCAACAACAACAACAACACCAACATCGTGCAGGGATGACAAAGCGTCAAGTTGTGCCGTTGGCAAAACGTTTCGGTTGGTCTTACCGTTTTTCATTTTTCTTCTAACTCTCTTACTCTTCTACCTTAGCCTTGCCTCTATACGCTCTCTGTCTCTCTCTCTCTCTGTCTCTCTCTCTCTCTCTCTCTCTCTCTGTCTCTCTGTCTCTATCTGTCTTTCTCTTTCCCTCTTGCTCTCCCACACATTCTTTCACTGTGCTCATCCTACACAATACCATTCCTTCATGCTACAGATACATTTTCTCATGAGCGAGGAAATTAAACACATGTATGGCGTTGCCATATGTAAGACTGCTTACTATCTGGTAACACTGTGACTTATTACTGTTGTCAGATAATTGACAGGAAGAGGAACTGCCTGCTGAATTTGACAGAAGCATACTATATTTGTATCTCCCTCTCTCTCTCCCTCTCATTCTTTCTCTCTCTCTCTCTCTCTCTCTCTCTCTCTGTCTGTCTATCTTTATATCTATGCTTTATTTTTATCGCTATCTCTATCTGGCTATCTATCTATCCGCCTGTTTTGGCCCCTCTAACTTCGCGCACAACTTTTAAATGCAAAACGACAAAACCTGCAACAATTGCAACAACATGCACTCAATTCACGTTAAAACTAAGAATTATCTAGATATATATACAGTATAGAAAAAAATCAAAAATAAAAAAAAAAACAAACAACGACAACAACAACACGAATACAGATGAAGCAATTGCCACAACAACAACTACAACCACAACAACAACAACCACTGCAACAGCAACAGTAGCAAAAGCGCCGTAGTGTGTGTTTGGGTATAACCGTTAGCTGCTTTTCTGACTGTGCGCGGGTTCTTAGTATGTAAGTCGTAAAATGAATGTTATCGATACCAATAACGATAACACAAACCGTACCTGCAATGGCCGTACGCGCATGTGTCTCTGGTAACACCCGTTTACAGCATCAACCTCACCAAAAACTTTGATGCCGATCGCGACTCTTACACAAAAAAAAAAAAAAATGGTTTCTAGATTTGTATTTGTATTTGTATTATCGCATGTGGGTGAACCAACTTGTACTAACCCATGAAAATTGTATAAGAAATCAATGTTGATGAATACCAAACAAAATTTTGTAAATAATGCACCACACAAACACACACACTCAAACACACACACACACACACACTTAACTAGTGAACGACAATATTGAAATTCAAAACAAAAACCGTTATGTAACCTAAAAAATAACACAAAGATCTTTCGATCGAAATCAAATTGCCATCAAAATCTTATCGATAAATGTAGACTTTGTATCGTCTGAGTAGCCAATATAAATATTTGTATACATGTTTGTAGCTAAGTATATGTTAATGAAATCGTACTGGTCTAGTGGTAATCCATTTCTGTCATTTCCTTCATTCAGTAGGCAGAAAATATCAACATTAAAAATACAATCTAAAAAAATAAATACATATATTAAACATCGATAAATAATTGAATAACCTGCCAAAAACAGAAACATTGTGAACAAATCGCATTCGTAACCTTCTTTCATCACACACACACACACACACACACACACACACACACACACACACACACACACACACACACACACATACATACATATGTACTCGTATTCTGTGTGATTCGAAACAGTAGAAATAATTAGTATTATTTGATGTAGCTGTGTTCCATTGTACTTCTTTATCTTGTTCATTTATTTTTTTGTTGTCGATTTTTGTTAATTTAGTATCAAAATCACCGATCTACTCTCCCCTCTACCCTACGTCAAATTCTATGTATTTATTTGTCTAACTAGGAAACAAAATTCCAAACATAAAAACCAAAAAAAAAAAAAAAAGATAATAAAAATTACTAAAACATGGGATGAGTATCGAACGCACACACACACACACACACAAACACACGCACACAGTGTATACACACATACACAAAACGGTAGATTTTTTGATAATTGATCTATCGCTTAAGCGTTCGATAATCATCGCATAAACTATCTGTATTAATCGACATTCTTGACATGTATTTTGCTAACTGCTTTTTTCTTTCTGTGTATTTTTTTACTATCTTACTCCTCATCTCAATGCCACACACACACACACAAAACACACACACACACAACTACACACACACACATATACGTGCACTTGTTCATCACATAACTCAATTGTGAATTGTCGCCAATTGTGAACGTTGCAACCGCCGAAACACAAACATCTTCAAATCCTCCTCGTCGTCATCGTCGTCGTCGTCGTCGTCGTCGTCGTCACTCTTATTGTTGCTTTACTGTGCTGTCCCGTGTTTTGTGGTGGTGGTGATCTTTACGATGCTCCTCTGTCCCGTCCTCTGCGGATGCTGCAGCGGGCGGATATCTGCCGCCGGTTCTACGTACACCGCCACCAGAGCCAATGATGCCCCGCGACTACAGCCTCAAACTGGATCAGCAATCATCGAAATTGCGCACAGGCGAGTCCACCCAAGTTGAATGCTACTCCTCGGACAACAGCTATACGGATGTGATTTGGGAGCGTTTCGATGGTGCCCCACTCTCAGCCAATATTCAGGTTAGTGCCCCCATCTCTCCCAACTGGGATTACGCCATGTGAAGAATATATTTCCTACAAGCAACTAGAAAGTGGAAATGCAGCGCGATTGTTTTTCGAAAAATAAATTCCCCATCTACCAAAATTCAGAGACTGATTATGAAATTTGAAGTAACTTTCACGCCCAAATTATGGCAATAATGTTCCTACCTAGATACAATTAGAAGTATCGGTTGATGGATAAATTCTGGGGTCATAGAGGGTAGGGTCAAAACAATCGGCTGACAAAACTACAATGAAATCTGTAATCGAAATTGATGCTAAAAATACTACACAAAAAAATTAAATATTTCCAATTAAAAATCAACTCAAAGGATTTCAGCACTATATTCAAGCTGCACTTCAGTTTCGAAATGCGACCTTTCATGATAATATTAAAAATGTGGCAAGAGGCAAATACTACGGTCTCTCCCAATCTCTCTCTCTTTCTCTCTCTCTCTCTCTCTCTCTCTCTCTCTCTGTCTCTCACATACACACACTGTTTATTTGATTTATAGCAAGTGGGCAACAGCCTGGTGATTAATAAGGTGACCGCCGCCGATGCTGGCGTCTATGTCTGCAAGTGCCGAACTGATGATGGTGATTTGTATACGACCAGCTACGAGCTGGGCATCGAGGAGCAGCCAGAGTCGGAGACGCAATCGGAATCGGAACCTGAACCGGAGCCGCACCCGGAAGATCTGCGTCAGCCAAAGATCGTTCATGCCCAGGCGGGCGACCAAACGCAACTCAGCTGCGGTGCTGATGAGAGCCGCCAGCCCAGCTATCGCTGGTCCCGTCAATATGGCCAGCTGCAATCGGGTCGCGATATACATGATGTAAGTGTTGCACATCTTTCTCTCTCTCTCTCATGACTCTAATTGGTCACTCCACAAACACAGGAGCAGCTGGTGCTGCAGGATGTGCAAGCAAACGATGCCGGCAGCTATGTGTGCACAGCCACCTACAACGATGGGGAATCCGTTGATTATCCGAGCATATTGGTCATTACTGGGGCAATACCACATTTCCATCAGCTGAACCATCCAAAGTCCAGTTACATGAGTTTCCCCAAGTTGCCGGAATCCTCGTTCAAGTTCAATTTTGAGGTCACATTCCGGCCGGAATCGCCAAATGGTCTGCTGCTCTTCAACGGCCAGCCACGTGGCACTGGCGACTACATTGCCCTCTCACTAAAAGATCGCTATGCGGAGTTCCGTTTTGACTTCGGCGGCAAGCCGCTGGTGGTCCGTGCCGAGCAGCCCGTCAAACTGAATGAGTGGCATACGATCCGTGTGCAGCGCTCCCGTCGCGATGGCTACATTCAGCTGGACGAACAGCGACCCGTCGCCTTCCCCACTCTCAGCCAAACACCACAGCTGGAGCTGATCGCTGATTTGTATATTGGCGGTGTGCCCAACTGGGATCAGTTGCCCGCCGAGGCGGTGACAGAGGATGCTGGTTTCGTTGGCTGCATTAGTCGGCTGACGTTGCAGGGCCGCACAATTGAGCTGATGAAGGAGGCCAAAATGAAGGAGGGCATCACCAGTTGCAAGCCTTGCGCCCAAATGCCCTGCGAGAATAACGGCATCTGTCTAGAGAGTCAAACAGAACAGGCCTACACCTGCATCTGCCAGCAGGGCTGGACGGGACGCAATTGTGCCGTCGAAGGCACCCAATGCACACCTGGTCTCTGTGGCGCCGGACGTTGCGAGAACACCGAAACGGACATGGAATGCCTCTGCCCCCTCAATCGCACCGGCGATCGCTGCCAGTACATCGAGCATCTCAACGAGCACAGTCTCAACTTCAAGCGCAACAGCTATGCGGCCTACAAGTAAGTGCTGGCTCCTGTCCAGATCTGACCTTACCTTACCCTAGCCTAGTAGGATTTCCTATAATTCAATTGGGTTAGATCGATTGCAAAAACAGCCCCAATTCAATTCGTTGGTAGCATAATGTTAAGCTCGAAACTCTTTTGATCGTCGGAGTTGTGCAAGGACATTTTCAGGCGGAAAAATTTGTTAGGAAAGGCGCTATTTTTCCCAGGCACCCAGGAATATGTATGATCCTTGCTACCTGTAAGCTCAAAATCGAAGAAGAAAACAGACGCATGTCAAATGACAAATGGCTTCCTGGCCAGAAAGCCTCTTTTCAACTAATCTATCACAGTTAGTGAATTTGCAAAAGAAATTGAGTGAGATTCCACCCAGCAGCACAACGGGCCAAGTCTTGACTATATCTAACCCAAGCAAAGTTGAAATGGAACTGCAAATCTCCGATAGAGCTTGTTAAATGGTAGAAAACTTAGTGATCTTACCGTCTTGAGTTAGTTGCCCAAGCATTGAAAGGGTATCTAAGCACATTAGCTCTTAAATTGAGAAGACTATTATCAAAAACTGCGTTCTGTGCTCCTCTAATCCTTGATTATTTTCCAGTACACCACGTGCCGGCCGCCTGAATGTGACACTATCGCTGCGACCGTCCAGTTTGCGGGATGCTGTGCTGCTATATACGGCGGAATCGAATCTGCCAAGCGGTGATTACGTTGCCCTTCTGCTGCACGATGGCCACGTCGAGCTGATCATCAATACGGCGGCACGCCTCAAGCCGGTTGTGGTGCGCTCCCAGCAACCATTGCCACTACACCGCTGGACACGGGTCGAGCTGCAGCGTCGCCAGGGCGAAAGTATACTTCGTGTCGGGGATGAGAGCGAGCTGCGTGCCAAGGCGGCGGGTGCACCACGAATGCTGTCGCTAAAGACGCCACTCTATGTGGGTGGCTACGATTGGGCGACGGTCAAGATCAATCGGGATGTGAACATCACAGATGGCTTCGATGGCTGCATCTCACGTCTGTTCGACTCGACACGTTCCATTCAACTGCTGGCTGACATTAAGGATGCGGCCAATGTGCAGAACTGTGGCGAACTCAATGAGATCGGCGATGCTGATGCTGATGTCGATGCCGATGGTGAACTGCCCATTGCACCAGTCATCGCTGACGATGATGAGCCGCAACCCTATGCATTGTCGCCCTGTGCCAGTGAACCATGCGATAATGGCGGCACATGCACCGAAGTGGATCAGCAGGCGATCTGTGACTGCAGTTTGGGCTTCAGTGGCAAGCGTTGTGAGGATCGTAAGTGTCTCGATGTTATCTTAATATTCCATAATGTTCAATTGCCTGCTTGCTTGTTGGTTTGTTAGATATCCAAGTGAGTTTCAATGCCTCGTTCCGCGGTAATGGATATATGGAGCTGGATCGCAATCAGTTCAACAGCGAGGTGGATCAACAGTATACGACAGCAGCGATTCTCTTCTCCACGAGCAAACCGGATGGCCTGCTAATGTGGTGGGGCCAGCAAATGGGCGAGGAGTTCACCGGTCAGGACTTTATAGCCCTTGCCGTTGTCGAGGGATATGTGGAGCTATCACTGCGTCTCGATGGCCAGGAGGCGATGATACGCAACTCGGAGAAGCAAGTGAATGATGGACACCGTCACCTTGTGCTTGTGAAGCGTGCAGACAACACTGCAATACTGGAGGTCGATCGCATCTCCGAGTCTGTCGAGACGCGGCCCACCAGCAAGAAGGAGATGCATCTGCCAGGCAACGTACTCATTGGTATGTCTCAAAAACATCCCAAATTCGATTTTGATATTGATTTTGATTTTGACTTCGATTTCGATTTCAAGGCGGCATACCGCACATCATGAGTTTCACGGGTCAACGGTATGGGCACAACTTCAATGGTTGCATGTTCATCGTCGAGGGCAACACCGGACAGATCAATGTGGGCAAGGCAGCCATCAATGGCGTCAACGTGGACACCTGCCCCGTGTGAGTAGCTACAAGTGTTTTGTTTGGCTTAAGCATTTAACATCTCTTCAACCCGGGCTGTGGTTCGCCCATACTCCTATTATTATTTTGTTAGTCTTATGCTTTTCCCGTTCTCTCAATGTCCTTACTTATGTTACCTCTCCAAATATGAGAGAGAGAAGAACTTTGATTTACTGATTTCCCCGATGAATGGGAACAGAGAGAGAGAGAGAGAGAGACACATTATTAATGTGACGAAATATCAGCATTGCCTTATTGCTTTGGACATTGAGAAAACGTGATTTCTTTATTTGGAAAGTTTGTTGGCGTTCTTAAATATGTTTCGGGCTTCACGGATTTATCGTGTCACTGCTGCTGCTGTTCTTAATCTGTTAATTTTGCACATTAAATGCGGCTCTGGCGGAGATTAGCGACTACTGGAATCCATCCAGTCTCATCTACCACGACTACGATACCAGCGACAAGCGTTATGATCCAAACTTTTTCGATGCCATCGATCAGCCGCCGCCGGTGCACATTATCTATCCGCGACCCAACTTTAAACAGTTACAGCATAGTCATGGCAACGCCTACGATGCCAGTGTGCGGCCTATGGGCGTGCCAGTGGCGCCACTAGCCCTACTGACAGGCACCCTCATCTGGCTGCTGCTTGCGCCCAGCTAAGCGCTCGGCTCTGGCGCCATCTGTTGACGAAATTAAGTACAGCAAAAAATTGATCGTGCCATATCATTGCAAAATATCATGTTATATAAATATACATGCATATATACAAAGTATATAAGAAAGAAACTATAGCTAAAGCATAGATAAATATTGGATATACCTGTGTACTAAGGGATCCTAAAGGATTTCACCATATACATACATACATAAATATTTACAGACCTATATAGTCAATGTGTAATTTTTTTTTTGTTTTTTTTTGCCAAAATATGTAGTTAGCACGAAAATATTGTTAAAAACAACGTTTAATATTTAATAGCAATTAAGAAACTGAATATTTGAATCAGTACTGGGCAGAACCTCCAGTTGTGCCCAGATTCCGAAATCTTTTGGCACATGCCTGACTAATAACTAAAAAGAAGTAATTGCTATATACATATATATACCTATAAATACATACAACTATATTCTATGATAAACCTACTGAATACTGAATATAGCAACTTGTATGTCTCTATATACTTAATATATATATATATACATACATATCTATATATATACTGAATGCTGGCGCAGGCGTTGAGACAAAGTCTGAAATTGCATACCGATAGGCAAACACTTTAATATAGGACAAAGAATGCAAAGCGATAAAGCTTCCAACTCAGTCAGTTATCCCTTAGCTCTTGTTTAGCTTTGACCATTTATGGTTATGACGATAAATATCTATAAAAACTTAAGTTCAAATGGCATTAACCGAAACTAGCTCTTAATTCGGCGAACCATTTTGAGAATTTAGAGAATGACGAAGAGCTTTCAAAGTTGCAAGAGCGTCAGTGCTTTGAAGGCACATTTTAAATGGAAAGCTTTTTTGTTTGGTGGCCGCTTAAAGCTCAGCTTATTGGTAGTCACAGCATTTAATGGATTCATACGAAAAGGCCAATATTTCAGAGCCATTGTCAGGCCATTATCAACTTGTTAGCTAACCTATATTAAACTGGCTTTTAACTTTTGTAACTATTCAAAACGCATTCTGTTATCCTAGTCACAACTATAAAGATAATTTGGATTTTATTTCAGTTACACTTTATTTGTAATATATATAAAATATTATTTTTTTTAATATTATTATTCAAGTTGCATTAAAAACTGTTTATACATTATATTCTATATATTTTAATAATTCATTAATTTTGGTTTTTTATTTCTTATTATTTGTTTTCATTTTATAGGGGCGATGAGGCTCGTGGCGGCACCGAACCACCAGTCGTTTAAAACAATACACAAAAACCAACAGCAAAAGTTAGCTTTTTTTAAATCAACTTTTTTTTATATATAAACTATGTTAGACTATGCGAATGTGGAATATCTATACATATAACATATAAAGAACAAGAGGAGACAATTTATACACTGCGCTAATTTTTGTCTCGGAAATCGAAACAAGAACTTCAAACGAAATGTTGCAATTGCTTCTTCACCTTCTCTTTCTTATTCTATTATTGTTAATCTTATATGAGAACAAAATTATTGTTATGATAATGATTAAAAAAAAAATGAGAAAAAAAAGAAATAATAATTATGAAACCAAACAACTAACTTTAAACTTGCAATGGCCATACGAAGTGAGACACAAAAACCAACTCCAAGCGAAACAATAAAATACACATAGATTTTTAAGGCCCAACTAACTCGAACACAAAAACAACGCATACTAGCCAACAACAACAACAACAACAAACAAACAAGAACAAACTATATATTAGCATTTTATAATCATTAATTTTTTTTATCTATTCATTTTCGATGATTTTGTTTTTTTTTTTTCGTTGAGAACCCAGTGTAAAATGTTGTGCAGCTTAACAATTAACAGTCCTTAAACTTACAAGCAACCAAACAACAACAACAACCAATTGCATATAATACACGCATACACAAACACACGCACATACACACAAGCAAGCACATTGCACAAATTTATAAATTTAAACTAAATATACTTATACTATGCAGTTAATTCAGAAAGAATAAACATTAAACAACAAAATTATTATCAGCATAAATGTATAATACAAAACGAACCTGTTGAGTGGATAACAATAAATAAAATACAACAAAAAAATATTTAAAAAAATATTAAAAACAAAAAAAAATGTCAAAAAAATGCACGTGTTTATTGTCTGGTTGATGTGGGGTTGGGGGAGGGTGGGTGACTTCATTAGGCGCAGCTTCCTTAACGCAGCGCTGCGCTTGTGTTGGTGAGATCCCTAGAAGAAGCATTGTAAAATTGCATTCGCATTCATCGTCGTCGCTCTCGACAAGCGTTTCGTGCGAGCCGAACGAAGTAAGCCGAACGCGTCGTGAAGCCCTCGCCGGTCTTGTTGCCGCGTCACGTCTTCGTTCAGTTACTTACGTGACGCGGCGGTGGCAGGTTGTGTGTGTTATCTGACAGCAGCAGTGTGCGCCTCAATTCGGTTTTCCCAACGCGTCTTTTTGGCGTCTTTCTCGTCAGTGTTTTTTTAATGTTTTTTTTTTTTGTTGTATTAAGTTTTGTTATTGTGCGAATAGCTATTAATGATATAAATGGTAATACTAACGCTAACGAGAGCATTGCCTACTGCGCCTACCTGTTTTCATATCATTTCACATCAAATGACAGCAAATGCAATTTGCCTTTGCAAACAGATCCAAGCACAACAACAACAACAAAAGGAACAACAACTACAATGAAAGTGCGTGTGAAGTGCTTAAAGCGTTTGCATTGTTTGTGTTTTTGTTGTTCTTCTTTTTCTTGTTTTTTTTTTTGTGTTTCATTTCGTCTTATTTTGGTTTTTATTTATACTTGTTCTGTAGTTCTGTGTATCCCGTGTTTTTATTTTGTTAGTATTTTTAAATCGTCGACCGGCAAACAGCTGCAAAAGGCAACGAAACAACGACAACAAAATGACATAAATACTTGAAATGATGTACGATCGGGTTAAATGATGTATGATCTATGATGTAAATAAAAAAAAAATAAAAGAATAAATACATAAATACAGATGGCATACATAAATACATTCAAATGCACAGTTATGTACATACGTAAATACATAAAAACAACAAATCGGTTAACAAAATTATGTATAATTAAATGATGTACAACTTGATCTATTAGCAGACACATTTATTTATTTTTATTCACACACAAGTGATTTACCGATGTATAGATTGCGAATGTTTCATAACATAATTCTTGGACGAAAAATGAATGAATGTTTGGCCATTAATTATATTTATTCATTTACAATAACCGTAAAAATATCAATTTTTGCGGTTTACGTTTTGCCGGCTGCTGCTGTTTGCTGCTCTTCCTCTTTCTCAACAACTTTTTGGAGTGTAGAATTTGGGAAATGTTCCGTTGCCCAATTTAATGCCAACGGATGTGGCATCAACTAATTGACTCCAATGCCCCCAACAAATATAATACGATTTCTTAGCATTTTCTTTATTTCTTCTATTTTGTGTTTTTGTTGTTGGATCTAAATAAAATAAATTTACGATTTGGTTTTTTTATGTGTTGCAAATAGGTTCTCATGTTTTATCGCTGTTAACTAGTGAATGAACCAAGTGGTTAAAAAAAGAAAAAAATAAAACAATAACAACAACAGCAATTGTGCAGAGCAGGAACGCTCTCCTCCTCTCACTCGCGCTCGCTCTCTCTCTCTCTCTCTCGCACTCTCACTCTACTCAAATATGTCAATGGAGTGCGAGAAGTGAAGGCAACCAACGGCAATCAACGATTTGAAATCCTGGAATCCTGGAACCCTAGCACACAGGTGAGTTGAGCATATATATATTTTGTTGTTTTGCAACGACAGCTAACGGCAATTGCACGACTGGAAAGTAGTTCATCTGGTCAACAAGTTGGCCATAAAATGCAACCTGGCCCGTTCCGTCCAACTTGACAATTTGTACTGGCCAAGTGAACGACGCATGTTGTCATGTCCTTTTTTGGCCAATAGTTGCCACCAGTTTTGTGTTTTTTTGTTGTTTTATTTTTTTATTAACTCGACTTTGGCCCATTTCTGCAAATAACAGCAACGGCAACAACAAAAACAACAACAGCAACAACAAGTGCTTTGCAGTTAAACATTGATTTGAGCAGAGACACAAACCCAGGCAGCATCAGCAGCAGCAGCGCAGCAACTGCGCTCAGTAATACGAGCTGCACGATTTATTGTTGTTGTTGTTGTTGTTGTTGATGTTGTTACCTACAACGATGCGGCCGAAATGCAAACGAAATGAGCGATCAGTTACCCCCTTTCCCCTTCCCATCTCCTCATACCCCATGCTGTTGATAACATTAATAAACTGTCTACAAATGCGACGGCGACGTCGCCGTTGGCTGCTGCGCCCGCACAAGAATAGAAACCAACACACACACACACAGAGACCCACAAAAAGAGCAACAGAAAGAGAGAGAGAGAGCGTAAGAGAGAGTCACGCACAATTCTTGGCAAAAGGTAAAAATATTCAAGTGCGGAATGCAAGAACTAAAACAACAACAACAGCGACAGCAAATGGGAGAGCGATTTGTGCTTAGCAGCAACAATGCAGTTGTTGTTTTTGTTGTTGTTATTGTTATTGGTCTATGCAGCATGCCTTTAGCCCGTTCTCTCTCTCTCTCTCCCTCTCTCTCTCACTGTTTGTCTGTGTTATTCCTGCTAACAATAAATCAAAAGGCAGTGCAGCAACAATGCACAAATATTCACATGTGTGTGTGTGTGTGTGTGTGTGTTTGTGTACCTGTGTGTGCTAGTGAAAAGCCCAAGATAATAAAAATCAAGGCAAGTGTCGTCGCAGGCAGGCAGACAGAAGAGTAAGCAAATATTTTTTTTTTGTTTTTCTCTCTCGCTTGCACCCATTGTTTGTATGAGATCAATAAAGAGAGTATGCTGAATGGAAGATGTATTTCTACTGTTGAGAAGAAGAAGAATATACCGGAATATATACAACATGTACATATAAGATATATATATATATATATATATATATATAGTATATGTGAAACTAGAAGTGGGTACATAGGGTATCGTGTAGTCGGTCAATTCTCTCGCTTTCTTTCTCTCTTTCTCTCTATCTTCCTTTTGCAGTCGAGCAATGTTTCTTGTTGATTTCTGTTCCCTGAGATTTCATTATATTACTTTCGATTGTTGCCCGCGCCCATTGAGACCAAGCCAAGGTTTTCAGAAAGAGAATTGTTCTCGACTCTCAAAACAAATAAACATACTACAGGCAGACAGCATCAGCATCATCATCAGCTTCAATTCGGGCTGAGCTCCTCTTGCTCTAATCGCATAAGCAGCTGAGAATGGGAATAGAAATTCGAATGGATTTGGATTGGGAATGGAAATGGGAATGAGAATGGGCCACACGGAAAAGGTAAAGGTAAAAAAAAAACAAAAATAAAGCAATAAATGAAAAATACATTTTAAAAAATTGCTTTTCAAGTGGCTAAAACGAAACTGCAACAGGTTCCCGTATTCCTATCTCTCTCCCTCTCGCTCTGTCCCCTCTCTCTCTCTCTCTCTTTCTTCTCTCTGTTTGCTTGCATTCCCCGTTGCCATTCAGTCTTTGAGATAGTTGTACACTTGCTGCGTCATCACTGTCTGTCCGTCTGTCTGTCTGTCTGTCCGTCTGTCTGTCTGTCTGTCTGTCTCAGTCTGTTGTGAGTCTGTGTTAACTGCTCTACTCCGGCTGTTTGGGTCAGACTATCCCTTTCTGTCCCCTTGTTCATGCGTCCGTCCCACTGTCCGTGCTACTGAGTTTGGGTTTTCATGTGGGCATCAAATATCTGAAAATGTATCTTTGGCATTTCATAGCGGTATTATTGAGATGATCTTGTATTATTAATATTATTATTATTATTGTGTAACAATTTGAGATATGAGCCATGTTAATGATATATAGTTAAATACCCTTCGGAATTTTATAATGACCTATTGAGTAGTTGCATTATACATTTATCGTCTCTTCAAAACTTTCTTCTCACCAGAAACTGGAGAGCATACAGATTTGCTTGTCTGAAGTCTTCTTCTATATATATATTAATTAATTAATGAGGATAGTTAGATTAAGATGGGAATGAGAATAAACCATTTGTTCTTTACAAGGAGGGAGAAGAATACTCCAGTCGAGAGAGAGCTCGATTAGGGGATACCCTGAATTCAAATCATGCATGTGAGTGTGAATGAATATACGATTATCTACTGCTGTTTCTTAACCGATCTTGATAAATGTACAAATGCTCAATATGTAAATACACGGTGGGAAAGACATATCTTTAAAATTGTTGGCTATACTGCTAACTGTAATCGATTCTTATCGATTTCGAATGTATTTTCGATAATATGATACATGATTAATCTACGTATGGTATCTACGAGAACTTATACTTCAAACTTGAAGCCTCTAACTTGTTCAGGTGGACGGGCATGGCTAGATCGACTCGTACTATGATGCCGATCAAGAATCTATATAAATATCTACTTTATGGAGTCGTAGATGCTTTCTTGTGCTTGTTACATACATTTGCATAATGGATTCGGGGTATAAATAATAATAACAAATAATAATTGCAACCTGTAGTAATTCAAGATAATTAACTATCTCGACAATAGCCGTCGCTGCTTGATTTAAGTCACTCATGGTGACTTGAGACTTATGCTGTTGTTTTTGTATTCTCATTCCGATAACGACCCGACCCCATGACCCCATGACCTTGCACCATTTTGACGATCGATAGCATTTGGCGCATTTGCTAATTGCAAAAACACAAAGCATCTCCTCTTCTTCTCCTCACTTTTGCATTCTCAATCCATTCACACAATTCTCTGCTCTCTCCTCTCTATTTTTTTCTTCTCCGTTCTCAGTTCTGTGTTCTCCGCATTTCTCATCAAGTCAAATTAGCGATTGACACCTTTTCGGATCTCGCATCTCGGATGTTGTGTTCGTTCCGTAAAAGCGGCGCATAAAAATTATTTCACGCTCGGCGATAGAAGCCCCAAAAATTATGATTAATGTCGGCCACAAAAGATAAACTGAAGATACAAAAAAAAAACACCCAAAACAAAACAAAAAATTTTGGATTTGGTTCTTGTTTGTTTGCCGCATTTCGTATAACTATTGGCGTTTTATTTTTCATTTTTATTTATATTATTCTTTCTTTGTTTTTATTCCCCGTACAATTTACAAATCGTTCAAGAAAAACCCTACAAATATATAAAAAGTGTTTACTTTTTAAATATATTGTTTAGCATTCCGCTTATAAATTACAATTATTTCTGCTCCTGGAACTCTTTTCAATTAACAAATATATATATATATACATATATATATATAGCATATATACACTTTATAAAAATCGTGTGCAGATTTGAAGAGTGGTTCCACTATTTATTTTCTTAATTTTTTTCCTCTTTCATAATATGTAAATTTTTTCTTTCTCACATTTTTTTAAGAGTCTTCTTCCACTTCCAAAAACTTTCTTTAAACTTACAAAAAAGAAAAGTTTTGGTGCTATTATTTTTTCCGCAACTGTATATGCAGATATATCAAATTGTCTGTTTGTGCTTGTCACTCTCAAATCTCTATTTGAGTAGGTCCAAAAATTGATCTCATATATATCCAGTCCAAGTTTTAACAATCTGAATGCGGCAATTCTTACAAATATAAAACCTGCCTACAGGGTATCCTTCTCGTCTGCAAAGCTGAGTTTTGAGTTTTCGTGCTTTTTGCACTAGGAAGAAGATGCCGCCCCAAGAGAGTCATAGAGACAGATACAGAGAGGGAGAGAGAGAGAGATGCGACAGAGGCTGCCCCCAAAAAGACAAAAAGCTGGCAATCAACACTACATGAATGAATGAATGAATGAATGAATGAATAAATGAATGCGTGAATGAATGAATGAATGCGTGCTCGATCACTGAATGAGGCACGAATGAACGAACCAACTTGGGTTTTTGGCTTCGGTTTCGGTATCGTATTCGCTTTCGGATCCAACGTTTTTCTTTATATTTTTTTTTATTTTTTTTTTTGTTTCTTATTTCTTTTCCTTCCCGCCCCTTAGCGGAAGTATAATTGCTGGTATCTGCCCAAAAAAAAATCGAAAAAACAAAACCGAATCTCAGGCGACCTTAAGTAGCGGCTACAAATGAGCCGAAAAAACGCCGTTCGCTAAGCGGCATCGGCGCCTTTGCTGTGCCGCAAACTCCGCCTGCCCTCACACGCCCCCCCTCCCTCTCCGTGCTCCATCCCCTCCCTCACTCAAAATAGCCAGGGCTGCTGTGGCAATTACCTGCTGGAAAACGGAAGCGCATTACAGGCCATCTACGTAATGTGATAGCATATGTTGTGAATTGCGACGATGACACGCCCACACGCACAACAAAAAAACAAAGTGTGTGGCTGTGATCGAAGTATACACTAAGTGTGGATGCCTATGCCAGAGTTGCCAATGCTGAACAAAAGTTACTAAAAGTTTGCGCAAACCCACTGAAAATATATAAAAATTAAGTTTTTTTTTAATGTTAGTTAACTTTGTTTTCATTTGAAATATTTTAATGTTGTGATCGAGATTGTGATAACCTGTTGCACAGTTTACGCATAAAAACCACTGAAACAAGGAAATTCAGTGAAAATCTCCCCTATTGTTGTAAAAAGTAGCTAACATTTTGCTTTAATCTGAAATAATGCCAATTTTTAAAGTTAAAGTAAACATGATATGTTGAAATTAATGAACTAAATCGAATTCGTTTGTAGTTTCGGTTTCGATTCTGGTTTTAAATGTCAATTGATTAATTTCGGTATATAAAAAATAAATATATATTAAATATAAAATAAATCATTTTTAGAATTACTATAAGTTTGCGGACAAAACTGAGAAAATCAACGCAAAATTCCTTAGCTATTTTTTTGTTATATATACACGATCTACTCGCAATCGGATTATGCTATTGCTAGAAGTAGAAGAAATAGTATATTCTAAGAAAAGTTTTAGTGGTAATATGTACCAAGAAAATGGCAACTCTGGCGCATCGAAAATCGCATTCAGATAAAACTCCATTATAATAATCTGATAGTTACCAAGATCAACACGGTTTTAAATAGCACAAAAGTGAAGAGAATAATAAAATATCCATGCAATATTATTTCCAGAATTATTTGACTTTTCTCTTTATATTCGTGGCGATATTTTGGACACTTTTGCAATACTAGTTGTATTCATTCGAACAATTTCGATTTGATTTGAACCTTGAGAATCCGAATCCGAACTCGAATTCGAGTTCGAAACAGAAGCCTAGCCGAAAACGAGAACTAAGCGCTGAGCACGAAGCACGGACCACTGAAGGAAGACAAGACGAAGAAGATGAGAAAGGAGAGCAAACAAAAGCTAACCCAGTAGCACGTAGCGAACGAGATGTTATCGCGACGAGGATATTGGGAGTGGGTATGGAATGGGAATGGGAATGCGAATGGTTAAAATGGGGAACGCTATGGTTGGTTCTTATCAGGGACCATCGTCGGGCCGTGACGGCGACAACAGCAGCAGCAGCAGCAGCAAACAACAGCAATCAAAGTATTTTGCGGCTGCGCGACGACAGCGACAAGAAGACAACATGACGAGGGGTATGTGTGTGTGTGTGTGTGCACAGCAGATGAGAAACAGACAGGAAGTGAGCTATTTGCACTTCCAAACAAGTCATAATTTTCGGCAGACATACAACAGACAACAGACATTACGTGGAATTCAGTCTGATAAAGTAGCTCAGTCGCGTTCCATTCAATTCAGACAACAAAAAAATAACCAAAGAGGGTGAGACAGAAAATGAGAGCGAGAGTGAGAGGGATAGCGACGGCAAGGGCGAGGGTGCTGGCAAGGGCGAGGCGGGGTTGAGGGTGAGCGCGACATTTAATAAGCGACAATTTAGCGCTGAAGTTGACATTGACACAGGTAAAGAGCAGACACAGACACAGGTCGACATCATTATACTACTATTTTAGGTAGCTGCAGACAGGACAACCTAGCTGGAAGTCGACTTACTTACAATTATGCATAGTCTCCATAGTCTGCTAACAGACTGAAATCCCATACAGTCTAGCCTTAGTTAATATTATATAGCGAACAAGGTATTCCCCAGAAAAAGGGAACCATTTCTTTTTCTATGAAACTGAAGAAAAATCAAGCTCGAAATTGCCGGGTGATTAATAATTTTGTTGAAGGACACATCTTAGACCCCTTAAAGTGTATGTACATACATATATATTCTTGATCAGTCGAGTCTGGCTATCTGTAGAATCAACGAAATCATTCCAAAGCTATATTTGTATAAAAAAATAAACTTAAAGTAAAATTTTCACCAGCAATAGCACTTTGGCTCTATATTTATATATAATTGAGAACTATTATTTTCAATAAAAAATACACTTTAAATTTCTATCCCAAATAAAGCATAGACACTTGTTGCGAATATATTTCTTCATAATGGAAATAAATTAATAAAATACGAAATGAAATGTTGGGTATTTAAACTTTGAGCTTAGCTTTCTTCTTGTTTCATGTTAACCACATACCACTCATATTTATATATATCGTATATATATATCCCTTAACAATATATACTGCTTAAAACAGCATAAAGAAAATAAACAGACAAACAGTTGTAATCAATTGCGATAGTTATATTACAGTGTAAATGCAAAGGCAAATTTAATTAGAGCTAATGTGAAGCCTTAGCACACAGTGAGTGCGTGTGCGTGTGTGAGTGTGTGAGAGAGAAAGCGAGAGAGAGAGAGACGGAAAACTTGGAATAGATGAGAAGTGAAACGTGAAAGGCATCGTTGATATTGTCTGATGATGATGTATTAATTTCTCACAATGCTGAATGTGTGAACAGATTGAATAATCCAAAGACATCATGTAGTCCAAAGCCAAAGCCAAAGCCAAAGCCAAACTAACTATCTTCATACATGGCTATCCGTCTATCTATTCTATCTCTTTGCCTATCTCTCTTTCGTTTGCTTGGGGACTTGGGGTCTGTGCACAGCACGTAGCTGTCATCGCCAGCTGTGTGTGTGTATGTGTGCGTGTGTGTGTGTTGGGGTCAGTTCAGCGTGTTTGTGAACTCAATTAAAATAGCAGACGCAATACAGCTAAAAACAAACCTAACCCCCCCTCTCCCCTTCCACTCCCATACCCTTGTGGGCAAAAAATAAGAAGAAAAAAACTTGCATGCAAATGCTGTTGCTGCTGCTGCTGCTGCTGCGACAACCAGATCCACAGTTAAAGATTCCGATTGAGTTTCGCTGGGGTAATTAAACCTGTGTGGTACACTCAGAAAAAAATTGCCCCACAAATGAGTACAAACTAGACAGTCTTACCTGTTTTTAGAAATACTTTGTAAATATTAAGAAACTACATTTTTTATATTTTTCTATTGGCTTGCCCTAAATCGACAATTAAGTTATTATTATTAATATTTCTAAAAAGTAGGAATGTACACTCGAATTTCTAGAAAAAATCTTTTCTAAAATTCTGAATCAAATAATGAAATTTGCTGGATCGACTTTTAAATCGGAGTTTAGCTAATTTTAAAGCTTATAAACATACAGAAGAATTCTTCACTATATACACAAAGAAAACAGCAACAACTGAAAGTTAGAAATGCAAGCTTTACTTTTCAGAAATCCAGCACCTTAAATTTTCGGAATTTACTTTTTGAGCAATCTGGTGATCAAGCATTGGCGCCAAATAAATGGCGATTTTTTTATGAGTGTAACTCTCAGCCGGAGAGGCCGCTGTTGGTGGCAAGGCGGCGGCATTGGGCAGTTTGGGGGATTGGGAAGTAATAAACACATACCAGAGAATGGCCTACAACATCGAGTCGAGCCAAGCGCGCACAAATGAATAGAGAGACAGACGGACAGACAGACTGACAAACAGACATTCCTCACCGTGGGGCAATTAGAAAATGAGTTCAAGCGAGCTGCGCCAAGTCGCACCAAGTTGCGCCGAGTCATAGATCAGCGTTCATGATAAGCAGCAGAGTGGTCCACAAAGTCCAGCAGTCCAAGTCGCACTCGAACTCTAACTCCAAATCGGAGCCGAAGTCGAAGTCGAAATCGGAGTCAAAGTCGGAGTCGAAGTCGGAACAGATGAACACTTGAATCGGAGCAGTCTAAACCACTGGCCAAAACTCAAACTGCGTGCATAGAAAGCAGAAACCGGCGAGTTTACATTTTCATACCCTTGTGATGAGTATTATAAATTTACCGTGAGGCTTGTAACCTTTTAAAGGAGATCTATATTTAAGAAATATACTTGGCCGAATAAACCTTATGCCGATCAGGCCTATAAATATATGGACATATATACTTAAGTTGAGTTATTGTTTTTTGTTTATTGGCATTTGGAATTAAAATCATTGGGATCAGATGATTTGTAGCTGATATAGTAATCATATAGCTGCAGAAAACAATCGCTCGAAATTTGAGTTCTGGTATGAATAACTTTTTTGCTAATAATACGCATAAGTTTGGATCGGGTATCTTTGATTATTAAGCTCCTCAAATATCTTTCATAGGAATTATCGGCTGATACATGATTTCTACTATCACAAACTATATAGTTCATCAAGTTATCCTATCCAAACTCCTCACCTTATCTAGAGGTTATCGACTTCGGATCTCTATATCATATAGCTTTCATAGGAACAATCCTTGGGTTTTTTTTATATTGTGAAAGTTAGATATCGGCGGTTTGACTGCGGTCAATAAGGGTATTTAGTCTTCTGCCTGCCTTAGATATCCATTAATTTTTGGTTTTATTTCTTGTATTATTTATTTATTTTTCTTCATGTTGTTCATTAGATCCCCCCTCGGGCGCCGGCCTAGCATCATGGGAGTCAGAGTCATGGCATCATTTGCCGTTTCAGCCTCATTTTTATTTTTTATTTTTGAAAGTAAATGATTAGCTAGAGGAAAAAAAGAAAAAAATATCCAAGTGCTGCTGCAAATTTCAGCTTTGCGAACTTAACCATTTGCTTTTCCACTCAAGCTAAACTCGCACGTGTGTGTGTGTGTGTGTGCGTGCGTGTGTAGATCACATTCCAATGTGAAATCAAACTGTTCCAAGTATTGTCTTCGTTTCTATGTTGAGTTTCATTCATTTCAAAATGCTACCGGAAAGGCTTTTCCCAAGATTATCACATTGAATGGGCTAAGAAAGCAAGGGCTTAGACAAAATGTACTAAGACAACTGATTCTATAAAGATTAAGATTATGAATCAGGTCGAACATTAACATTGCCTGTAACTGTTGTCAGCTCTAGATGTAGCTAAGGGCATTACAAATATTTGACATAGAGGTATTACGGAATCTCTGAGAATGTTTTGTGGACGAAACAAACACGACTTATTGTACTAAGATTCAAATATTGCTTAAGGTTAAATCTCTATTAAATAGTTGTGCAACGAAAAGTTGGCAGTTGTTAAAAAAAATTAAAACAATGAAGGCTTATTGTATGAAGATCAACCTAAAAATTACTATTTGCTCTTGGGTCAATTAGGGTTTAAGTTCCGAGTAACTTATAAATTCGATTGTCTTAAATTTGAATTTTGGAAGGATCACCAACATAAATAAGTTAGAGCATTTAACTCTTTATGGTTTTGGGAACTTCACTTCTCAGTGAGTCTTAGACATGTTCGATTATTTATTGGATATTTATAAATAATATAAAGTGAACGCTTTAAGGCCCAACTTGAAACTTGTTTTTTGAAGGATAATCAGCTCATTATTGCACTTTGTGTGCTCGGCCGGAACGAAAATGGTAACGCTGGAACCAGGGGAACTGGGAAACCGGGGAACGTGAGTGGAATCTAGTTGGGGAATCTAGCAAAAACGAACGCAAATTTGTTGCCCATTTGTTGTTAATTTGACATCGACGCCATTTACGGCCAACGCTCGGAGCAATGCGGAACCCATTCAACCATGTGATATGCCATGGGAGTGGGGAGTAAAGGGGACTGGCATCTCTCTCACTCTCTCTCTCTCTCTGTCTCTGTTTCTCTCTCCTTCTGTCTCTCAGGTATGTTAATAGAAGATGGCGGTCAGGCGTTGCAACACCAGAACAATAAAACAAGTATGAATGCTGTAGTCGCGAGATATCGACTACAAGATACCCAGAACCTAGCATGAACTGAAATCAGCGACTTGAATTTTGTATATATTTGATGTATATATATATATCGGTTATCATACTGTCACTTTCTCACACATACATAAGATCAATATGAGAATACGTTATAAACTATAAGTTGGGTTTTTCTTATCCAATACTGAACCAATTTCTACAGTTGTAGGTATATATAAATATATATATATCTCGATATGTGCGTAGTACACGAGAACTTCTATTTGAATATTAAATTTGATCTCTGAGATAGACAGAGAGACATGCCAGGTATATATACCTTATCTGGGAAGCTTCCATATGCCTGTAACATGCTCATGCATAACGTCATTATACCCACTTTACGCATTTTTAATAGGTTTAGGGTATAATCACCCGAAAACGGTAGCTCATTCATGGAAACCTCATAACAAAGATGAACCACCAGCTCAGCCCAGCTCAGCACAGCCCAGCCCAGCCCAGTTCGGTTCGGTTCGGTTCAGTTTAGTTCAGTGGCTAGACAGTCGATTGTGGTGCGTTTTCGTTGAGCGGGTTTAAACACCACGCCAAGCGCATTTTCATTCATAAATAGGCGACGCGATGCCACACAAAGTTCAACAGCAACAGTTGTTGTTGTTGTTCTTGTTGTTGTTTTTGTTGTTTGCTGTTGTTGCTTGTCTTCTTCTTCTTCTGCTATGACGCCCACACAAAAGCAGACCGAAAGATGTAAAAGACGAAACTGAACCTGAATCTGAAACTGAAACTGTTTCTGTATCTATTAAATGCGCTACCTGAGGCACAGTCAGCGAAAGAGTAACATAGAGTGTGTGTGTGTGTTTGTGTGTGTGTGTGTGTGCGAGAGAGAGAGAGAGAGGAGGAATGAGAACGGGAATGGGTGTGAGAGATAGAGACAGAGGCCGAATCAGAGAGGCAGTGGCTGCGGGCGGTTGCATGCTGAAGGTTAACGATGCTATTCAACGACATCGGCTACATTTTAACTGCTTCATTATAACAAGTCGAGATGCACTCCAGACTCTGGCCAGAGACTGAACGACTCGTAGATACTCTGTACTCTCGTACACAGTACACTCAGGCAAACAAATATTCGCCCAACATTTTCGAAATTCGCCAATCTTTCGACGCCAAGGTTGTTCAGAAAGTATATTTCTAAGAAGCAGTGTTTTTCTTTTCTTAATTTGCTTAGGAATGTTCTAAAATTTAGAAAAAAAACATTTGACTTTCTAGGGTGTTTTGTTGAAACATACGTTTACAAGTTTAGTTAAGTTTCTAATATTACTAATAAGCATTAGTATTTTACGATTTCAGACATCGTTGAGATAGTTTATAAAAACATATCATTTAATTTAAAAAAATTACGATTTTAGTTGATTGACTTCCCACTGAGCACTGAGATTTTCGATTTAGGGCAAGTCTTTCCAATTTTTAGAAATATTTCTTTCTTCTAGTAATAATTACTAGATATATACAGACCTATATGGACCAATTGTTGCTTATCTGCTTATATACCTTTATAAATTGGACTTGACGACTTTATCTCCACTTGACGAAAGCCTTTAATTTACAGGCTACAATGGGGCAGTGACTGCTGCTGCTGCTGTTGTTGCAACATCCGCATTCGCATCGCATATAGTTCAACTTGTGGACAGACTTATAGCCTGTTAAGTCAAAGTTAAGTCTGAAACGGATCTGAGGAGTTCAAGTCACGTTTTTGTTATTGTCGCTGCAACTTATTCGTTGGTTCACCTTGGCAACGCATACCAAAAGATGCTAAACAATGTTGAAAGGGCGGGTTGGGGGATAGGAAGGGGTACGATTAGTCGACAGTCGGGCAACCTTTTCATTGATTGTTTTTCTTTACCTTTTCTTTAGCTCATAGCCCGTTTCATTTCACTGGAAACGGGCAACGACAACAATAACAACAGCAGCAGCAGCAACAACAACTGGCAACAAACAACAACCGGCAACAACAACTTGCAACAAGCAACCAGTTGACTGCATTCCAAAGCATCGCTCATTGCGATCATTGAGCATTGAGACTGCGATGTTCACTTTGGCCTCGGACCCTTCTAGGCAGGCCTCCCTGCTATTCTGTTTAGGTCTTAAGTTCTTCTTGGTTTCTTCCGTTCATCGCTTCTTGCCTGGGTCCCCATCAACAGCAGCGTCTTCGCTAATTGCTTCCGACTCTGCCTGCTCATAACTTTACCCAAGGACAACCTATTCAACATATTTTCTGGTCAGCTACTAAACCTGTCATTTATATACCCCACGTTCCTAAAGAGCTCGAGCAGCTCCAAAGAAAGGAAAACGTAAGAGATGATCTGGTTTGTTTTAAGAGAGAGAGAGAGAGAGAGAGAGAGAGAGAGGGAGAGAGAGGGCTCTCGACTACCCTTTATATATCTAGAAATATGTGGTAAGATCGAGTTTGGTCCCTAGCATACTGATAGAAAGATTCAAGGTAAATTTATTTTAGAAAAGATATGGTATTTAAAAAAGCTGTTTGAGACTTTTGAAAGTGCATAAAATGAATTGAATGACCCTATATATATCCAAACTTGACTACCTTGGGCTGTTTGGAGGACTACATGGACAAAAGCACACAGTGATAGTTTATTCATCCTGACTGTGACTATAGGAAGATATCGAGCTAGATCAACTCAACACATCCAAACGTACAGAAATTACTTGAGTTCCTTAGAAGTAGAACGTTGAATTCTTTCGAATCGCAGTCGCTTAAAACCTTAAGAATGCCCAAGCATTCAAGCGAATCTTTTCAATTTCGCTTTGGGGCACATTGACACGTTGATAAGCTCAAAAAGTGCACACCTATTGAAGCCCTTCCCTCCACTCTCCTCGACTACCCTCCGCATCTGCTTCTGCCTAACGATTTATTTGAAAAATTTGTACAGTATTTTCAAGTCCGAAATTACGTGATAAAAACATTGTTGTACGCCGATTCAATTCGCTGATAAGGCAAACTCCCCGCCTCGCTACTCCCTATTTTAAATTGGGGCGCAACCTAAGGCACACACACATACACACACACACACACACACAACGAAAGAAAGAGGCGTCTCACGTCCGGGCGAGTAAATAAATGAAACAAATAAAAACAAAAAATAAATTGGGTTTATTGCATTTCATGTGAAAAGTAAACGAGAGCAACAACAACAACAACAGCAAACAACAAGCAACAAAGCAGCGCCACAAAATTTCTGTAATCGAAGCAACCCGATAAAGATCCAAGAACTAAAGAGCTACCATATGGGATCCATCGAAAACCCAGCCATCGACGATCGTCCATCAAAAAATTGAAACAAAATCAAACAAATCAAATACAATACAAAAAAAAAAAAAAAAATAGTTTCGCTTAGCAGGCGTGTCAAATACTCTAATTGAATTGTTGCTCTTTGATTTGGTATAATTAATTAGATTATTAGATTAAGCGAGTTGATAACCCAAGAAACCTAAACTTGATTTTGGTTATAGCTCGCAGCTGGTGCTTAAATTTGAATAAAATTTGATTAGATGATGATTTAGATTGAATATAATTCGGAATATAGATTTAGATTTCCCCCCGATTTTAAATATAGCTCATAACTTTTAATGAAATGCAATTTGTATAATCTGTAAGCTCAGTGTTCGAGCCCTGATTTGTTCAAGCCATAAAATACATTAGAACACTCGTTTGATCATGGTTGACTTTAAATAAGAAGTTATGGAACAAAACAAGGTACATTTTTGATGCAGTTTTAGGACATATTATAGTGCTGACGATCCGCACAAGTTGAAGATTAACAATCAAGATATTTCCTGCGAATATCATAACATCCCCCACTTTGGGCAGAGTATCACAGTCAACTAACGAACTTTCAATTGAGACAATGCGTTATGTGGAGCAGTCTGGTCGATCATCGATTAAGGTTAGGGTAGACAGGCAGTTAGGTATTTGAGTGGCTATGAGGGTGGGGTAAGGGGGAGGGGGGTTTGTATGGGGGGTAGTAGTGGGTTCTTTACGCATCACTTACTGTGGGAGCAACTCTTGCTGTTGCTATTGATGTTCTCATTGTTGGTGTTGTTGCTGTTATTTGCTTTCGGCTGCTTCAATTAAATAACCGAATGCCAATTAATTAAAAGCCCATAACGGTTAGAGTTGACCCCTTTCCCTTACCTGACTGGTTGGTTAAGTGTCGGCATCGTCGTCGGCGTCGTCGTCGTCGTCGTCGTTGAGTCCGATCTAAATTACAAATTTGTCGTACCAAAATAGATAATATGATCTAATAAAATTGAAAGAGCAGCCGCGCGACAATAAAAACCACGACGCAAATATATAAAAATACAAAAGGCATCTGACAAAGAGCGGGGGGAATGACGATGCGGGTTTTCGGTGTGTGTGTCTTAGTTTTTCGCTTTTACATTTTTCCCGATAACAAATTAAAGCCAAACAAAAAAAAAATAAAAATAAGAAAAAAATAACTTAATGCAAAACACTAAAAGAACCAGAGAAGAAAAGAATCGTTTAAATAAAAACCGAAACTAAGAATAGAAATTGTTGAAGAACCGACTCGAGAAATCGACTAAAATCGCATGTAATAATGTAATACTTAATGCCCCCGATGGGAGTGGCGCTGGGTCAAACTTAATGGGCGCTGTTAAAAGCTAAGCTTAGCATGAGATCATCAAATCTGATTTTTTCTTCACTCAAAATCTTAACTTAAACACGAGAAAGAAGTCGTAAAACTGGGAAAATGATTCGCATGAAAGTCTTCTCTGAGTGTGTGTGCGTGTGTGTGAGCGTGTGAGAGAAACAGTTATCAATCAACTAACCAATTCCCAAAAAAAAAAAAGAAACAAAAACACGTTTTTTCATTGCCAAAATGATTATTTTAGTGACAAAATTAATACTAAAATAAATGGCACGTTTGTATTTGAAATAGAGTTCAAACAATGATTGAAGTAGATAAAGTTTCCAAAGCGCATCCCAAGTTTTAACTGAAAGAAATACAAATCTATTTTACAGCCGATTAAGGTAGGAATAAATGAATATTGAATAAATATAATAAATTATTTTGATTAAAGAGAAAACAAAGTGAATGATACTGTTTCTGATTCCTGAAGGAACAATGCGAACAAGTTTCATATCAAATCCATTGTTTTTATTATTCACATTGTTCCTTCAGGAATCAAAGGAATTTATTTACAATGAAAATAACACTCTTCGAAGCAGCTGCTCGAATAAGGGTATTATTTCTTTTCGTTTCGTTGAAACTGTTGAATTTCATTTGTGGCTCTGAAATTCAATCGGTTAAGTTGCCTCGCTTGAATCCATCAGTTATTTGCAGGAAAAACACTTTCTTAACTCGAAGATTCGTGGCTCAAAACTCAGTCGAGTGGTTTGCAATGCGAGAGTCAGTTATACATATATATTTATACATACATATATATATATATACTCGTATGTATATATGAATACATATATTCAATATGCACAAAACCAAAACTTCTGCTTCTTTCAAAAATCGTATAACTTGAGTCTGGATCTGAATTTCCATTCGAATCGACGACAAGTGTTTGCTTCTGAGAGTTTGCCTTTTGTTGTTGTTGTTGTTTTTTTTTTTTTGCCACTGGGTTTCCAATTTCCTTGAGTTGTGTTTGCTTGTTGCATTCGGCTAGCCTCTCTGCCACGCCCCACTTGCGCCCACAACGTCGCTGACTGTTCGGCATCAATTGCATTTTTCATGTGAAAAATGTCGTAAAATGCAAGCAGCCGGGAAATCTTCATTTCGTTGCTTTTGGTTTTTGTTGTTGTTTTTTGTTTGTTTTATTTGTTTTGCAATAACAGCGAATTGTGCGGGAATTCTTTTTTCTACAGAATCCATCTTTGATAGCCTTTTGGAAGAGCTACTTGCTACAACTGTTGCGGACCTATCAAATTGATATTTTGCCACATAATTACTGCATGCCCCTTCCTGCTGTTGTTGTTGTTGTTGGTGTTAATGCAGACATTGTTGCGTGTAATTGTTTATGATTATGATAGCCAGTGACAGCAACAACAACAAACAATCAGCGGACAACGACGCGTGCTTAATTGAATAATTAATTTGAGTTTTTTTTTTCTGTTTTTTTTTTTGTGTTTTTTTTTTTGTTTCTTCTCTTATGTGATTTTTATATCACGTTTTGTTTATATTTGGCCAGACGCCAGTTTCAGTCTACTCCGCCTCTGCTGCTGCTGCTGTTTCTGTTTCTGCTTCTTCTTCCTCTTCCTCTTCGTCTACTTCTTAACCCCCCCATTGGTCTCTTCTCCCCCCTTTGTGATTTCTGCTGCTATTTACAGCTCAATTTACGCGTTGACCAAATTGGCAACAAACTTTTTGTGTGTTTGGAAACATTTCCCATGTTTCTCGGCCTTTTGCTACTTTTTTTTTTTACAAGTGCATGCAATTTCGACGAGTATGTATTCACACACACACACACAAAAGCACACACGCACTTATATACTCATATTCAGACATTCACACGTAATGAAATTGTAAACCAATATCGGGCCACGTTTTGAACGGCATCCCGTCAAGTCACTGGGGGCGAAAATGTGCGCTGAATGGGTCGAGAGAGTTTTTGAGCAAAAACTAAACACAAAAAAAAAAGCAAAAACAAAAAAACATTCATTCGAAGCATAAGCTCCGTCACCATTCCTTTAGCCACACAAAAAATATTTGAAGTATCAAATTTTCATGATGAATTTCGAAAGGTTTTTTTTTTTTGTTTTTGATATTTAGGAAGTGGAGTATTACGGCTTTCATAACCAATGTGTAACGCGTTTGAATCACATAAGCTCCGACAAATAATATGTGAGTTACATTAGCTCAATTTTGGCATAATTACTTTTTAAAATCGATAACATCGATAAGTGCAAATCGATAAGGCTAAAGCTACAGCGATCAAATTCAAAGATTAACGTTAACGTTTTTTAAATATTGTCACGCTCCGAAAAATCAGAAATCTTTCAAAGTCTTTGAGCTTGAGTCACAAAATTCAAAAGATAAATTATTGATTATCTTTTTCATCTGTTATCAAGTGGTATCAGAGCATTCCATAATGCTGCAATCAGATCGATTTTAATATTATATCATTTATCTGCTATGGTAATACGGAATCGATAGCTTATGAATATATATAGTTCTTGATTAAAGTCAACTGTTAAGTACATTTTGTCTGATTTTATAGCTTGAGTAAATTTAATCACTTTTATAGATATGCAGCAATTTGCGAAACCGGAAAAGAAATGGATAATTTTTGGGAAATATATGTACGTGTCTGGATTAAACTCACATTTTTTAAGACTTTATATCCGATTTTATAGCTTCAACAAATGCTATAACTTCCCTGTACAATGTACAGACATGCTCCAAATGTTTTTCCCTTTTGAAGTAAGAATGTAGAAATGTTCATATCATACAGATTTATTGCAATATACTCAAACCAATATAGTTGATATACATAGGTGATAGCTGATTGATAAATGGGGTACAAGGGTATTCACACAATTTCATATTCCTTTCATATTTGTGTTTTAGTTTCTTGTGTTTGTCTTTTGGTTTTTAGTTTTTACTCTTGTTGCTGTTTGTGTATCGCTGGCTATTTATGCATAATTAAAATTAATGAACATATTAGGCGCAGGCAGTTGGAAGGCAACAAATATGACAATGGCCCTGGTCATTCATATATATTTATTTTTTAGCTGCCCGCAGGTAACCCAAGAAGTTGGCTCGCGTTTTGAATTACACACGAAACGCAAACAAAAAGTAATATAAAACAAACAAACAAGCAGATAAAAAACAAAAAAAAAAACATTGTCTGACGCAAATTGAGACAGCCCCACGGAGTCCACTAACGAAAAGGGGTGGTGGGTTGCGGTTAGGGGATGGTTGTCTTAAATGCAAACCCTTTTTATCATTGGCAGGCGAAGCTCTTTGCTTATTAGCAGGTCTTAAGGGAATTAAGCCAACAGTTTGCCAGTGATCGTTGCTCCATATGCAACGAGATAACGGTAGCTATAGAAAAACTTATACATACATATGTATATATCCAGACAGTTATTATCTATAGCAATGCAAGGCAGTAAAAAGTTTATCAAGTTGACTTTCTCATGCAACAAAGGCTGCACGTTGATGCTCTTAACTTGACCAACTTTCGGCTTTGGATTATAGCCGAACTTGTGCAAACAATGCAAATTTAATCATGGCTATTAGCAAAATACACTCCAAGAAATTAAACATTCTATGTGACTCTAAATGATGTAATCAACGTTTTTTTGTTGCGTTAGTCAAGAAAATGCGTATAAATTATGGCCCTAATTATATGGAATGCATGTATGAAAAAAGACGGTCAGGAAATACCAAATTAAGTTGCGTTAATTAAAAAAAAAAAAAAAAAAATAAGAAATGGTTTTATAGAAATCGTATTATCTATTTTTAATTTTCATAATTATAAGTGCATATTTTAAAAGTGACGTTATTCTGTTTTTCGTTCATTATCTTTTCCTTTTTCATAAAATCGAATTTTTTAATTTAATAAAAATGAATTCATAAAAGTTTACTCAAGTGAAAAAATTTAACTTACAAATTTAATAAATTTAATAAATAATAAATAAATTTAAAAAATAATTAGAAAACTTTTCTTGTTGAAGGAAGTGCTATTATTTTTCCCGCAACTGTATAAATCTCGATATATAAAAACTCTTAGCAGTTTCCATAAAATGCAGAATCAATCTGTGTAACCCACAATAAACAAATACAATAGAAGTGTTACATAGCTAAAGACAAGCCGAGCATACGCACTGAAAGAAAGAAAGGGTATGCATTTATTTGAACTGAAAACCGAATGTGGGCCAATTTGATGCCACCCGGTTGCAGAGCCGTGTCGCCTTCGTCGTCTGGTGGCCGTTTGCCAACTGGCTGTGCAGCACAAAAATATGAAAATTAACAGCATGAGGCATGAGGCAGGAGGCAAGGGGACAATTTAGTCGATCGGCAAGGTGTGCGGCAATTGCTGATGAATCTGCCGCTGCCTCTGCCACTGCTGCCAGTTTGTCGTGCGAAAAAAATTATATTTATATGTTTGGCCCACATGAGGCATGTGGCAGCGATAGAGCGGAGAGGTTGGGCGAGCTAGGTGAAGCACCGCCAGCGATCACGAAAAACAGATAGAAACAAAGAGACAGAGAGAGAGAGCGTGATAGAGAGAGGGAGGGAGAGGGTGTAGGCTTAGACTATTGCATTTCCTGTTTGGCTGCCAAATAAATATGTTGATGAATTTCAAATTAATTTGCACAATTTGCCAAGTGTCCAGCGCATAAAGCAGCAGCAGTCGCGTGGGCAGAGACGGCAGCGACTGAGGCAGCAGCGACTGAGGCAGAGACAGAGACAGAGACAGAGGCGGAGGCAACAGCAGCGGCCGATTGCAGCTCATTAGGTGGCTCATTAGGGCGCCCACATGAACAGTTAGCCGCAAGGCGGCCCACATGGATGAGCCGCAATTTGGTAGCAGCAAATGTTGCCGTTCCCGTTCCCGTTCCCGTTGCCGTTGCACGTAAAGGTGACACGAGAGACGCAACAAGAAAGAAAAAAAAAAACACAAAAAAATGATGAAAAGCCAAAAAATTCAAATTTGAAACCAACGGAAACGGCAACAAAAATATATATCTTAATGATCACAGCTGCGCAGGTGGCAGGAGGAGGAGTGGGGGGGGGGGGTGTTCTATGCTGTGTGTGTGCGTGTGTGGCAACGTTTATGATGAATTGCCCCAAAAACAGCCTCCTTAAGTGCGCGAGAGGGACAGAGAGAGAACGAGAGAGAGAGAGATAGAGAGTAAGAGGAAGAGGGAGAGAGCTAGCGCCAAGCTAAAGCATAAGAATAGCAGCAAACAGCAAAATGAATGCAAATTGAAATTCCAAGATCGAAATCAAAGATGGCGACGCACCAAAAACAAAGGCACAAGCTAAAAACAAAAGGCAACAACAACAACAACAACAATAATAATAACAACAACAACAAAACGAGCAACACAAAGCAAAACGAGCAGACAACAGAAATTTAATGCAATGAAAATCAAATAAATTGCAATGAAAAGGCAACAACAACAACAGCAAAAGCAACAGCAACAATGTCAACGATAGCAATCACTGAACATGGTGGGCTGACGCCGACGTCAGCGTCGCTGCCTGCAGCAGCAGCAGCAGCAGCTTTTAACGAGAGCGGCACACCAAAAATGAAGCATTTGAAAAATGCATAAGAAGCATGCAAATATAGCAGATAGTCAAAGATTAAGGGGACACAGCGACTGAGAGAGAGAGAGAAAGAGAGTGGGTGAGGGGGAGGGGGGTCGTTTGAAATCGATCCAAAAATGGATAAAACGCAACGGCAAAAGCAGCGACTGCGCGCAAGCGCTGCTGACAAAGAGAGTGAGAGAGGGAGAGGGAGAGAGAGAGAGAGAAAGAGTAGGAGAGCAAATTAAATGAGGCTCACACTGGAAACTGGAAGTGGCAGGCGCTCGCGCTCTCCTTATGGAAAGCACACAAAGTGGCAACGGCGGCTCAGACAGCAGACAACGCATAAATTTTGGAGCATGTTGCCAGCGCTATTTTTTTATATTTTTTGTAGTTTTTTTTATTATAGTTTTTGCATGCTGCTAGGAGAAGCAGCTGCAATTGCCAACGGGGCGCGTGTCCATGTGAATGTCATGGATGTGAATGCATGTGGCTTTCACCCGTGGAATGCGAGCAGCAACGGGAACAACAACAGCAGCAGCAACAGCAGCAACAATTATGAGGCTCAAATGCCTACGGCGGAGGGCAAAGTTGTTGTTGTTGTTGTTGCTGCTGCTGCTGCTGCTGCTCTTGTTTGTTGTTTGCCCTGCAAATGCTAATAATAATAACAACAACAACAACAGCAATCGCAATAGCAATCAAAACAACAACAACAACAACAGTGGCAATAAGAAATTGCATGCCTCGAGCATTAATTATGAAAAAAGTTGCACAGGCAGCAAACGTCAGCTGTGAGAAGCCAGCAGCAATAAAAAGCGATGCGACAACAACAGCAACAACGCATGGCGTTTGCCTCCCATGCTTCAAACACACACACACACACACACACTCATACACACCTACACACAGAGCAAGCTAAAAAACAAAAAAAGCTAAAAGATGCAGAGGAAGAAGAAGAAGAAGCAAAGTGTCGTTGCAGCAGCAGCTGCAGCAGCTATTTCTAATTTGCTGACCAATAAATGGCACAGGCGACGAACCAACAACAACAACAAAAAATAAAAAATAT
Organism: Drosophila grimshawi; assembly: GCF_018153295.1. Taxonomy (NCBI): domain Eukaryota; kingdom Metazoa; phylum Arthropoda; class Insecta; order Diptera; family Drosophilidae; genus Drosophila; species Drosophila grimshawi. The sequence continues at coordinate 17,939,327 of NW_025063692.1, read as the reverse complement.
ATAAAAAAAAGTGTGCCGACTGCGATGAGTCATCGTCATCGTCATCGTCATCGTTATTGGCATCGTGATCGTCAGCGTCGTCAAATTTGGTCAGCAACATGCATTACACGACAGCAACAGCAACAGCAACAACAACAACAACTGTGACAATAACTGCTGGCATTAATTTATTGGCATTGGCAACATATTATTTTTGTTTATTATTTTGTTGTTAAACATGGGCTGCTATTTGCATTTATTGCAAATGGTGCATAAATTATTCAATTTTAATTTTAATTTAATTTTTAATTTTATTTAACAACTACAAAGAGCATTCGAGCTGTTTTTGCTTCTTCTGTTTTGTTTGTTTAGGAAAAATTGAAAAGATATTTATGAAAAATGACAACTGTCGTTAAATGCACACACACACACACACATGCACTCATATATGTATGTGTACATATGTATAGGTATTTACAGCTATTTCTAGTTGGGGTTGGCATTTTCGTTGTTTTATTTTCCACATTTTTTTGTTTTTGCTTTTGTTTTTTTCTTTTTGGCTATTTTGTACAACAAAGTTGTTGTTATTTCTCATTTCCCAAATTTTGCTGTTTTTTGTATGTGTTTGTTTTTAGTTTTTCACGCGCTCTTCGACTTGGCGACATTTCAAAATATTTTAGAAATTATGGGCCAACAACTGCACACATTATGGCTGCTGAGGGGAGGAGGGGTGTGTGTGTGTGTGTGTGTGTATGGTATGTGTCTGGTGGGGATGGGGGTGTTATGTGAAGCGATCGACAAGCGCCAAATGATGAACATAAATTAATTAAAAGCATATTCAATGCACCAAATGGAATTCCACGCGAAGAAAGACCCACTTGATGGACAGATAGTTCACCTACCCCCTCCCCTTCTTTCGCCCCACACACACGCACACACACGCACACACACACACACATGGCACACGTTTATTTCGCTGCTCATTATTATTTATGTGTTTTTTGGCACATTTTTTACCAAGTCAACCAAAAATGATTTGAGTTATTTACGACATTTTCCTCTGAAGAGGCGCAAAGGGGGCGGGCCTGGATGTGGGTGGTGTGGGTTGGCTGGCGAGTACAATTGAGGCGTCAAAAGATTGTGTTTGAGTTGTGTTCGTTCTTAGTTTTATGTATTTTTAAATGGACAAGCAAACACTAAAAGGGACTTACAACTCGAGACCCCCTAACGCATTAGGGGCACTCATCGAATCGCATTTTTGTCACCTGATTTATGGACAAAAAAAACACTCGAGACCTGAGTTGAATCACTTGAGCTGACTCCGAAGAAGAAACTTTCTTTCTTGTTTTTTTTTTTAATTTGTTGCCTGTAAAAAGTAAATTTTTTGTACACCCTTATGAACGGCCACTGCAGTGAGTTACCCTAATGCTGCTCATTTTTTGGCTTCGATTATTTTTGTTGTTGCTGTTGTTGTTGTCTCGACTCGACTCGTCTCGTTTCGTGTTTTCTTTTTTTTATATTTTATTTATAGGCTTCGCATTTAGTTTGCCTGTCGCTGAGCTTTTTTGTGCCAGTTTAGGCCTCAATTATTCTGAAATTCATTAAAAGTGTCATCTATTTTCAATATTTATGCGCAGCGTGGCAACCCTGCCTCTTCTGTTGCTGCCAGAGATTCCATTTTTTTTTATTTATTTTAATTTTTTTATTTTTTTGTTGGCAACGCATTTGCACAAAAGTTAAATCGCTCTGAACTTGCCACAAATTGAATAATATATAACCCCAATCCTGCGCTCAGATCCCCAACCCAAGCCCAAGCCCAAGTGCAACGTAGCGCCCACGCTGTGCCACGCTCAGCCCAGGTGTGGGCGTGCCACACGCTCCGCGCCCCAAAAAGCGTCCCAGGCCATAGGCCGCAGCAATCAGAGCTGAGAATGCGCCGCAACAATACAAATCTCGCTGCGCTTTTTTATTTTTTGTTTTTTTTTTTTTTGCCCACGCATGCCAAAGAATAAGATGAAGATGATGAAGAACTGAACTGGAGTCGCATGTGACGGTTTAGGGCGAGGGGCAGTTGGAGTTGCAGTTGGAGTTGTTGGGGGAGGGCAACGGAGGACGGGATACGGGGTGTTGGGCTGGCTGCAGCTGCATGCATTCAACAGGTGGGGCGCACAAATTAGACAAGATGCAACGCTTGGCCCACACTTGCTGCTGCTGCATGCCACACTTAAAGGCACAATCCTGTTGCCTGGAATGCAGATTTCTGAACTCGTTTACATGTGAAACTCAAATGCCACCCCGTCCACCGTTCCCGTCCACATCTTCGTCGCCCCCCCGCCATCAATTTGCTTGGCTTGGCTTGGCTTGGCTTGCTTGTGGCGCTTGAGACTTGTTCCCTGTTCTTGTTCTTGTTCTGGTTTCTTGCCTGCCAGAGCCTGCCCCCTTTCATTTTCGTGCTGTGCTTCTTTTTGTTTTTGTTTTTGTATTATTATTATTAGTATTTTTTCGGGTGGCCTGTTGGTGCCCTCGCTGCGCTCCTGTGCCGCATCTGCAGCTTCATCGACTGCTGGTTCCGGTCATCTTCTTCAGACTCTCGGCTTCAGCTGCTCGCTCGAAAACAGGTTCCATTCCACAAGAATTTTTTTTGCCATCACTTTTTTATACATATATATATATATATGTATGTATGTATATATATATATAGTGAATTTATATATAAAGTTGGTTTCGTTTGTTTGTATAGTGCCAGCTTTTTTGCTGTTGTTGTTGCTGCTGTTTTTTTGTTGTTGTAGGTTTGCTTTTCTTTTTTGCTGTTGCGCATTTCGTGACTTTTCTATTGCTATTGCTCCTTTTCTACCAGCAATAGTTGCTGCTGTTGCTCTCAAGTTTTATTGAACTCTGTGTAACAACAACAATGACAACAAACTTGTAGCAGGTGTTAGTGTTTTACAAGCTCTTAACTGCTGCTGCTGCTGCTTAATGGGCAAGCAGCAGAGCTCCACAACAATAACAACAACAACCACAACAACAACAACATTGAGCTAAGCTCTTATGACAACACCAGCAATTTTAACTAACAGCAACTGTTGTTGTTGTTTTTGTTGTTGTTGTTGTCATCATGATTGTCGTTGCGTTACGCCTCGCAAATGTTGATGAAAAATACGCATACAAAAAATATCTACAGCTCAGACAGGGCTTTAGGCAAGCAAACCCGTAGTTCGTATACCCTGTAATGCCTACTCCAGGGTGTCTTAAACAATATAATAATAGAACAATGCTATAACAAATAGTTCAAATACAGTTTACAAATTGTAAGCATTTTATTTGAGCACAAGCTATCCATACTAATGATAACTAAAAACTGAAAATGGGATGTAATATTATTAATACAAACAAAATAATAATCAAAAAAATATAGTTGAATAACTGTGAATGTGGTGAATTATACTACGTTTAGTAAATGCTTGTTATCGAAAATGTATCTTTCGATGCGATAAATATTGCCAGCTGCCCCAGAAGTGTCAAAAGTAACAAGTTTCTTCTGCACGGAAGTCAAGAAAGTAATACAGATAGGATATGGGAAAAGTGCAGCTAAAAATGCGATCAACAGTCGATATTCGCTACATAGTGACAAAATGTGTTGGAAGATAAGAAAGCGATATTCCTTATTCACCGAAAGAATCGAAACTATTCGGAATAATTTTCGGATTCGTCTTTTTCTGCAGTTGGAAGACCCAATACTTAATGTAATAATCACATTCTTATTCTGTATAATCACACATATGTATTTCTCTGGGTATTTACGCGTCGATCATTCCACAAACAGTCAGTCACATCATTTGCAAGTTGTCTTCTCTGACTGCTTTGGAGCTTCTTGTCTTTGATATTGGCATCTGGCCAGATCACGCCTATTTTGTAACGCATATTTCAATTGTCTACGCCCAGGTTCAACTGCTGTCCTCCCCTGCACAGTCTCATACACCTTCTCCTCCTCCTACGGCTCCTGGTTCTCCTTCTTCTGCTGCTGGTGTGCAACACCTTCACTAATTTCTAACAGTTGTATGCTAATTTGTGGACAAGCAAACATTTGAAGAAGCCGCTGACAACGTTGCCATTCACCAAAGTTGTTTGTTGTTCGTTATTGTTGCTATTGTTGTTGTTGTTATTGTTGTCAGTCAACATGTGTATTTTAACAGTTAATTTATGCTATTTAATTTGGCATTTCATTTGATTAATAACCATTATTGTCTCTTTTGTGTTGTAAGAGAAATAGAAAGACTTATCACACCGTTTTGTTATTGTTCTAATTTTTGTATCTTATGTGACCCTTTCGAAGTGTGACTAATCAAATTAGCATGCAACACGAAGAAGAAGAAGAAGAAGAACAACAACAACAGCAACAATAATGAAGTTAAACAATTGCACACATTGAGCAACATTCCAGGTAGCAACATGTTGCTAATAGCTTGTTTTGTTTTTTATGTCTTAGCATAATTGAAGGCCGTCTCCTACCCTTGGTGAGGGTATTGTAGCTTTCTAGTGAAGATCGTAACACATTGCAGGAGACGTCTGCGTCACCATAAAGTATATATTCTTGATCAGCATCATTGGCCAAAGTCGATATAGCGATGCTTTAAAGCTTTCTTCCTGAAGTTGTTGTTGTTGAAGGCGCATGCCTCTTTTTGCAGGCAGTACATATGTTGAAGCTTTTACGTTATTTATATTATTATTCCACATTAGTATTTTTAGACTTCACATATACACAAACATTTTTCACTAATTTAAAAGCCGAGCCAGTAAATATCATTGCGATTTTCTTAATTTCAAAATAGATTATTTCTAAAAATGATGGTTTGTATTTCTACTTTTAAGAAAATCATTTCTTAAGAATGGAAAATATTTCTGAAAAATATATTTAGAATTTACATATTTAGAAATTATTTCTAAAAAAGGAAACTTTCTATTTTTAGGGTGATTTACTAAAATGGGTGATTTTTTTTTAATATAGCTTCCATGGAACGATCAAACGAAAGATGAGTTCTTCTATGAAAATCTTTTTGTTTGTTTACCAAGGTCTCCTAAGCAAGTTCAGCAGTAATGATATATACATGTATATATATATTAGAACAATTGATCTGCTTTTTTGCCTAGGATAGCCTTTCTCACCTGTTCGTTTTAAATATGTTTGATGCTTTTAACAGGATAAGGAACTCAGTGTTTTAAATACATTCTAGAAATTGGTTAATCCGACTGTAGAAATAAACGCTTAGGAGCATTTACCCGAGCAGGAATATTAGAATTGTGTTTGATTTTTGATCGTATACATAAGTGACTTGACAGAGTCTATATGGATTATTCTGTCCGGAAAAAAAACAGTATCTTGTATCTTATCTGTAGGAAGTAAGCACAGTAGAAAGGACTTACCATCCATGTAGTTCTTGTGAGAGTTTACGTGTTGTATGATTTATGCTGTATCTGCCTTTAAATATGCTCTATTATATTCACATAATATATATTATATTAAAAGCTAGTCTGCGTGGTAGTAATTGAACAGCATGCAACATGTTGCACATTCCAGACAAATAATCAAACCAAAATCGTTGCTGCTTGCCATTAATATTTTATTATTATAACATTTATTTTGATTGCAATGTGAGGCACAGTAGCCGGAGCCCTTTACTACCACCTGTCCCAAAACCACAGCCTAACGTCTGCTCATTGTGTATGTGTGTGTGTGCAACACATACTTGCAACGCGCCATTCACTTCCTCTGTTCAGTTTATTCTTTTGCTTAAGGTTGCTTGCTGCTGTTGTTCCTGTTCTTGCCTGCTGGCTGAGGCACTGGAATGCGCATTAATTTTCAACACACGCAACAACAACAGCAACAACAAAAGCAGCAGCTAAACGAGAGTCCCGAAGGCAGTCGAAGAAACCTGCGTCAATTTCGCGCTTTACTTTTGTTGTCAGATGTTTTAAATCAGCGTTCGGCGCTCTCGAGGATCGCTCTGAGTTTGAGTCTGGCAACTGCCAACTGGCAACTGGCAACTGGCGACTAGCGACTGGGACCTGTGTGTAGGCAGTCCGGTTTTCGGGGCTGCTCCTTGCGTTAACAAGTGGCCACCAAGACTAAGACGAAGATGGAGACGAAGACGAAAACGGAGGCAGCAGCAGGGGCAGCTGCACGCGCCTGCCTCACTCGCAGTTTTGCCCCATAATGACTTTCAAATGGGAGCCGCGCTGCGATTTATGTGCGTCAAAAGAGCTGCCACAACCCAAATAGAGACAGCAAGCAACACACACATAAACAGAGAGTGAAGGGGGAGGAGGAGGCAGGTAGACAGGCGGAGGGGGAAACTGGGCAGACCGGGCGGCCGTTTCTTGGAATTCCGCGCGAGCTTTTGTGTTTCGTTTCTTCTTTTATTTTTTCTGTACGCCCTGCATACCAATTGCAGTAAGTTGCGTTTGGGTTGTATATAGAGTCTGGATCAGTTCTAGATGTATATCAACAAATGGAATATGTTTTGGGTAGGTTCTTGCTTACCTCAAGTTTCTACTCGATAATTTGATACACTTGATCAGTTATTTATATATTTCGATAGCTTCCTGCGTCTTATACACAAATCGAACGAAAAATAAAACATTGCCTTAAACTTAACTTTATTTTCGATAACTTCTGCACACATCGATATATATCGATGTCCGATTGCATTTATCCGCTGTAGGCAAAAAACAAATTTGTCATTCGGCTTTCATTATTTATTAATAACTCTCCGCTTTGCAATTATTGCCGACGTAGATCTTTGATTACTCAGTGAAGTATTTTCCCCATATGTTGACTACGGAGTATCTTTCAGTCGGGCACTCTCTACTCTTATTATTTTTATTTTTGTTGCTGCTGCTGGCAGCTTTTAAATTTCAAATCTAGAGGCTCAAACTGTCGCAGGGCAAATGCTGCACGAACCCGTTCCGCACAGCAACGTTACCCCCTTCCTCCTCCCCCTCCTCATCAAACCCCCTTGCAGCAGCAACAGCAGCAGCAGCACCTGCAGCCTTGGCTGCTCATAATAATGACACGCCATTAAGAATCTGATGCCCTGGCTGCCAAAAGGACTGTTTGGCCAGGCAGGCAGGCAGGCAACAGGCAGGCAACAGGCTGGCAACATGCTGCATGCAACATGCCAAGTGGCAGGCGGGCAGGCAGGCAGCTCAGCTTCACTCCAGTTTAAATGGCACATTGCAAGCGACTGTGCTTCCGTTGTCACGCCCCATTCGCGTACCAAAGGACAGCAGATCGGATCAACTCAACTCAACTCAGCTCCACACTTGCCCCGACTCTGCTTCCCTTTTACCCTTTCCTCTACACATACACACACACACACACACACACATACCACAATCAATCGTTTGTGGTACAGTTGTGTTCAAGACATGACATTCCTTACAATATGACCGCCCACTTTTGCTCAGTGTACCAATTTGAACAGACAAACAAACAAGTAAAAAAAAATACAAAATTATGTTGCGATCGTTTTCTTCATCTTACCAATAACAAAAGACATAAAGCAGTTGTTATTTATCTCTGACATACTTATGATATATATATACAGGCATACGAGTCGAACTGGAAACAAATCTGTTTTAATATTTACTCATTTTTAAACTTAACCAAAACATCAGAATGTTAAATTTACGAGAGAATAATGTGAAATACGTAAATGACTAAATTGAAATTGGTATTAGACTTTTCCCATCTTATTGTTATTATTAGAGAATTAAGATCCTTAATATAAATGTATTCTTCTTTTGTTTTTTTTTTTTGTTTTGAACGACATTCTTAAACCACATTGTACAGTTTTCATAAGATTCATATCATTTAATTTTTTTCTTATAAAAAGTATAGAGTTTACACAATATTGGAACCTCCAATTTTTATACATATTCGTAGAGCGACCACTTAAAAGACATCTTGTTAAAACCTGTCATTTTGCTTCGGTCATTCACTGCTCGATATCCAGCCGGTTCGAGCCACTATATTATAGCAGGATGACATCACACAAATCAGCAATATTATAAAATTTGTATTAAAACATATAAAATTCAAAATATATATATAAATAAATATAATAAATGAATATAAATATAAAATTTATCCGCTTTATTTTTTGCAGGTGTCTGTTGCCACATCATTGAACTGCAGCCAGGCGTAGACATGGGTCAACTGTTGCTGCCACTGGTTGTGGCCATAGTCAGTGTATGCCTGATGATATGCACTTGCAACAGCAGCAGTAGCAGCAGCAGCAGTAATAACTCCGGCAGCAATATGCTGGGCGTGTACATTGAACGTGCCCCGGAATCGGCTGTGGCGCCCAAGGGTGACGAGGTCGTTTTCGAGTGTGAGCTAAATTTGAAACCGGATCGATTGGAGTGGCGATTTCGGGTGAGTGGCAGCGATCCATATCGCTATCTGTATCCGGCAGCCGGTTACAATGTGACCAGCAGCAACGAGGGTCGCACCTGGAAGCTGCGCATCTATGTGAATGCCCAGACACTGGGTGACTATCAGTGTGTGGCATGGTACGGGCCCGGTGCCATTGCCTCGACACCGGGACGATTAACGCTCGTCTCCATATCGCTGGATGGTGCCAACAATGGATATGGCCGGCATGCTGTCCGCTGGAGCGTTGCGCCCAATAATTGTGTGCTATTGCGTTGCGGCTCGGTTGTCTCCAATCCGCCGGCCATTTGGAGTTTCTATCGCAACGGCGAGAAATTGCCGCAAACGGAGCTGCTGCTGTCCGGCGCCGCCGGCGCCCTCGTTCTCAGCTCCGTGACCGCCAAGGATGCGGGCAACTATTCGTGTGCCGCAACGAATGCGATAACGGGCGTCGAGTTGCGTCTGCCGCAAGTGATTGACTTGCGTGTGGATTATACGGAACGCACGCCGCCATATTTTCTGCTACAGCAGCCGGCGACTCAGGTGGCCGCACGTCCCGGCGACAGTGTTGTACTTGAGTGTCCGGGCGTCGGTTCGCCGCGACCGAGTGCCGTTTGGAGCAGCCCCGATGTGCGCAACATCTATCACAATCGGAGCCGTGTGCTCGCCTACGGACTGCAGATCAATGATGTGCGGCCCGAGGATCAGGGCTCGTATGTGTGTCGTCTGGACAACGGCATTGCCCCCGTTCTCGTGCACATGATCAAGCTAAGCGTGCTTCAGCGTCCACGCATCGTACGCGGCCCAGAGATGACCCTAACCAATGAAGGCGATGCCCTCACGCTGGAGTGCATTGCCACCGGACATCCGCAGCCGGAGATCTATTGGCTGTTCAACGGCGAGGATGCCAGCGCCGACAATGAAACGCTCATCGAGCCCAATCGCCTCCTCATCCATCATGTCCAGAAGCGTCACGCGGGCGTCGTTCAATGCTTTGCCCGCAATCAACTGGGCGAGGTGAGTATCTTTTCTTTTTTTTTTGTGACGCCCTGAATTATGAGTGCTCAGAAAAAAATGACTAAAACTTAAGATTAAGGAGGCTTTCTAAAAACCAGGGCTGCGTGCATTTCTTAATTTCAGTTTGTTGTGTTCTTCTTATATTAGCGCCTTTTGTTTTTCTTGCTTATAACAATTATTGATAATTAGTATTTAAAGATTTCACATATACAAATATGTTATACATTCATATAACTCAATTTGAAATGAGCAAACGATACGTGACGGAGGAATTCGAGCCCGAGGAATCTTCGTTCTCTTAAAATTACTAAACTAATTATCAGCTAACCTCTAAAATAGTATTGCAGTGAGCTGATTTCATTACCATTTCCTACATTTCAAAATATATTTATAGAAATTCCTTATTATTGGAATAGTTGACTTGTTGCAAACCTTTCTAATTTAATTTTAAAAATAATGTTTTCTTTTATTTAGAAATTATGATTATGTTCGGGCAATTCTATAAATTTCAAGTCGAGTTTTTGTGAGTGTTTTTAACATTGATTTGAATATATTGGTGTATATAAAATAAACATACATTTTTGGATAGTTTTTCGCTTTGCTATTGCTACTGCTACGAATTTTAACAGAGCAAAAGCAATAGCCAATAGCAGAATACTGATATCATTGCTCTTCCGCTCTGCTCTGTCTTTTGCAAGAGTAACATCGGTAGTAAGTAGTAAAAAAATGCTCTCAGTAGTTGTAGCAATAGCAGAAAGAGTAGCTCGTGCTACTGTTGTGGCAATGGCATATTTAATTTTCTACCTAAGCAGCTAATTCTCTCTGCTAGGTAATTCTGTTGACCTTTTTTTTTGTAAGGCTTTGTGGGTTCTGTTAAGTTAGTAGCATTGGCGATAGCGGAGCACGATTTGAATTGGTCTTGCGGCAATGGAGTAGTAAATACAAACACTGACTCGTATTCAACCAGTATCAATTTAACGTTTAGATGTTGATATAAAATTTCAAATTCATTTTCTGTGAAGCTGTACCAGTCTGAGGTAAGTTTTGATTCAGACTTGTCGCATAAGGTTTTGCAAGAAGCAACACGTGAATAAATCCGAGTTTGTGTACAAAATTCAAATTCAATGAAATTCCATTCAAATTTGCACAGCTTAATGTGAAATAAACAAAATGATTTGCCAAATTACATTTTGGTTGAGTTTTAGTCATGTTTGGTTAATTGAAAAGTCTGGCAAGAGCATTTACCAGATGGGTATTCCAAAAACAAAAACAATTAGACGTTGAAACAATGAATGAAGATGATCATCTATGCATATACGTGTATATCTTTCTCTATCTCTAATGTCTCCCCCATCATGTTTATATATATATATACTGCTTAACCCCAGTTGGAATTTTTCGGTTTATCTTGCAGACGAGCGAGGGCAACATGTTGCGTGTGAATCCCTTACAGATCAGTGGCGAGGATTATCCGCCACTGGGCGATGTGCCTATGCGATCGCCGCACGATCCAATCTATGACAATGGGGGCAATGGTGGCTCATCATTCGGCACATCCTCCTCATCCGGTTCATATGGTGGCGGTTCCCGTAACAAGAAGCGCAAATACATGAGAGTTGGTGAGTTTGATTTTCGGTTTTTATGTTTTTATGTTTGTTATTGTTATTGTTCGTTTAGTTTTGCTTAATGTGTTCATTGTATTTCATAACACGATTTACAATTACAATAAGAGAAATTGCTTAGGAATAGACGATAATCGGTAATTGGTAATCGGTAAATGGTAATCGGTAAATGGTAAACGGTAATCAGTAATCGGTTATCGTTAATCCTGACCAGCCAAAATCAGCTGGTCGTCCCGCCCACCCGAAAACATTAGAGTATAAATTTCATACAAACACAAACAAAAAATATCGAAAAAGTCGAATTTGAAAAAAAAAGAACAAAAACTAAAATTAGTTACAGATGTAAAATAGACTAAATATATATTATATATGTATATATAATAAGCTGCGTCCGTGCTAGAGCAGCAATTGCATGTCCAGGTCCATGTACTCGCCCTGCGTTGCCCCATCTGCGTCTGCATCCGGATCAGCATCCGCATCCGGCTCCGCATCACTGATATCCTCCAGATCTCATGTACTCGAGCATTTACTGAGCTGCTCCTCCTCCTTTTGCAGGATGCGTATCTTCATTTTGAGCTCCTCGACGCGCAGGCGATGCACCTCGCGCATATACTTGAGCTCATCCTGCGCCTTGTTCACCTCAATCTTCTTCGCCTCGGTGGCCAGCTGCTGTTCCTTGCATCGCAGCTCTGCCTCCTTCACCTTAAAATAGTTGATGCGCTCCTCGTAGCTATCGTTCGCCGTTTGCCCATTCGTTCCAGTCAGCGTTCCAGCGCTG